>NC_134780.1:10933147-10943147 GCF_046742065.1 Oratosquilla oratoria | reverse complement strand
AGCAGGAGAACCGCAACCCCCCAGAAAACCGACCACGGCCATCGGTTCACCCTATAGATACGCCAGGGAGGGTTATTTTGTGAAGCTCTCTAGAGTGACTGTAAGATAGTGTAGTATGAAGTTCTATGATTCCTATCTACGACGGGTGCGTCAAGGGCATTCTGCCAAAGCAATTCTTATTTGTCTTTAGAGTGACTTCTGACCCGGATTGATATCTATGGAAATATTGTAAATTATAGAATTTGGTGATCGATTAAAGCGTATGTGCTTTGTGACCTGATCATGTGTTTTTGTGTGGAAGTGTTGTAGGTTACTGGGGGTTGTGCTGCTGTATATGTTTGAAGAGAGCGTTGTCGGAGTTGCTTCCATGATGCATACTGTGGGCTATGTTTGTGTTATGTGTAGTGAGGATTATAAAAGAGAACTGTGTATCTATCATTCTCATGCACTGTATTTTGGCGATGATTTTAGTCTCTAAGTACATATGTGCTAATGATGTTGTTTATGCAACCATTTATTAATCCTAAAGGTTTGTTTATCATTGTGTAGGATGTCGTCCCTTATTTGTCTTAATTTTTGGGTACCATACTGTGAAAGCATATTGAGCTATTTATACAGGGGTGAGTGTTTTATTCTGTGGTTCAAACCCCATGCATACAATTGTTTTGAGTATGTTCTCTATCGTGATTGCCTTTACTATTAGATGTTTTCTGTGACAGGTGAAGGACATATGTGCCAAATCCGAGGCCAAGTATTCTAATGTTTTTGTTCGTTGGGAGAGGTTGACCATTTGATTTGATCACTAGATGCATCTTTGATTTATGGAGGTCAGGGATAAACAACGTAACTAATGACTTGTAAGGGGATGCTGACAGTTTTGTACCAGCCATAATTCTAGCTCTGTGAGGTAAGCTTAAATGTTTTTGACTGCTATCTTATAGTTGCTGTGCCGAGCTATTATCATTAAGTCAGGTTCTTTGTGGTGCTTTGTTCCAAGTTTGGTCTGGAAAGGTCAAGTGTAGTTATATAGATTAGAAAATAGCATTACCTCCAGGTATCTCTGCCAGCTACGATGTTAATAACTATTTTTTATTAATGATATGCACTTCCATTTCTATATGTTTAACAAAAATGTCTAGGGACTACGTCAAAATGTTTATCTATGTCCACTGCCGCCATTACATTTGCTCATTTATTTATTCATTTATTCATTTATTTTTATGGGGGAGTTAAGGATGTGAGCAATAATTAAGGGGTGTGGCTTTCATGAAGTCTATGTTAATTTAGCGATGCAGATGTGTGTATTCTGAGTCTGTCTAGAATTTACCATTCCATTAGTTTAGATATGGTAAAGAAAAGAGAGAAGTTTGTAGCGTTTCTTACTTTGTTTACTTGGTTTCTGGATACGGATTATACGTATGCCCTTTTTTCTATATTGTCGGGCGTTTATTATGTGATCAAGGATGATTGAAGACATCTGCGATGGCTTTCATTGCTACCTGATCAAGAAGCTTCAGGTAGCATTTTGGCATCTTTTCCAGCCTCTCTGCACGTGAGGTCGTCAATTTCATAATGGTCTTAACCACTAATTTGCTGGAGAAAGGTTGAGTATTTTCATTGCTCAGCTTTATCCTTCGCATTTATTATAAAAAAAAACATAAAGAAGTTTTGCGATAGCCATTGACAGAATATTTACCGTAGAAAATGAAATTGAAAAAGGTATTACATATGAATATCCACAATCCTTACCCTCTTACATCTCCTTGTCCTCCTCCTCCTCCTCCTCCTCCTCCTCCTCTTCAGTTTCTTCTACCTCCTTCATATTGTCTACTATCTCCTTCTCTTCTTTTATTTCCTAAACCCCACCTTCTTCAGCTACTCCTTATATTCCTCCGTATCCACCTTCTACCCTCTCATATACCCGTCCACCTGCTCCTTTATCTCTTAACACCTCCTCTACCCTTCCTCTACCTCCTTTTCTTCCATCTCTTCTTCCTGTCCCATCCTTCTCCATTCCTCATTTCCTATATCTGCTCAATCTCATAATTTCTCCCATCTCCTCCAACTCATCCTTGTCCACATTAAAGAGGGGAATATGAGCCGGAAGGTCTGAGTGTTTTTCTTTTTAAGTTATTGAACGAAAACACGGTTAAAAGTAATGTATAGTCTAAAGTAAAATATTTTGGTATTTGAACATACCTATTATTGGTAAGAATTGAATCTAGTTGAATAACAAAATTCCAGTGTCAAATATAAAGGAACTAAGGGAAATTGAAAGGCGGCGTATGGGTTTTTATGAAGAGACAAAATACCGTTGGAGGAAGAAAATAATAAAATAATATAAATATAGGTTTGTATTCCTTCATGACTGCGTAAAACTTTAAAGATCCTACACATACTATTATAAGCTATTTCCAGTTTCAATTCACCAGTCGTCCAAAAATTAGAATTACTCATATGTTGGACATATACTATAGCTCCCATAGGAACTGTGTTACCGCAGGATTGAAATTAATATCATTATTTCTGCAAGGGTGCTATTAGCAAATGTACCCATTTTAAGTCTAAGTTATAATCAAACTTAGTCAGTGACTGTAAGAGAGTCTTAACAGAACAAAAACCCTAAAAAAAGACTAAGGGGAAATCCCAATAAAAGAATAGGATAGTTATTTCATATGGAGAAGTTTGCTGGTCCAATCAGAACTACTTCCACCTCATTTTTTTTCTCCTCTATTTTTCTCTGTCATCACCGTCATTTTCTTAGTGCTTCCCATTGCTACCATTTGTCTCCCCCTATCCTCCTCCACATTAAACAGTACTGGAAAATACTCTGCCCATCTTCCACTTACCACATCCTTTTCCGCCATGATCGGTCCATCCGCGTCTTTTACCTTTTATTCTATACCTGACTCACCTCTCGTTCCTTTCTTGATTTC
The DNA here is from genome assembly GCF_046742065.1 of Oratosquilla oratoria. Classification (NCBI taxonomy): domain Eukaryota; kingdom Metazoa; phylum Arthropoda; class Malacostraca; order Stomatopoda; family Squillidae; genus Oratosquilla; species Oratosquilla oratoria. Next base: position 10,940,211 of record NC_134780.1, on the reverse strand, counting down.
CTTATAAAATATGTCTTATCACTTTCAAAATGTTCTGTCATACTCCTTCCTCATTTTACATTTGCTCTCTTTTTTGCCTCCTGTATCTTTTGTTTTGCTTCACTTCCTTTTTTATACTTTTCATATTTTTTCTCTCATCCTACTTTGTAACCAGTTCCTGAATGCTCTCTTTTTCTCTTCTACTACCTTCTTCACTTCATCATTCCACCACTCGCTATCCTCCCTTCTATTCCATCCCATTATTCATGTCCCACATTCAATCATTCCATCCCTTGTTACTTCCTCCCTGAAACACCTATATCCTCTTCCACACCTACTTCCACTCTATCCTTCACCACCTCCCACACTTCTCTCAGCTCCTCCAGGTATTTCCTTCTTATTTAAACAGTTTGCCTAAGCACATCCCTACCCTTTGTCCTTTTCCACCTTCTCCATCTATTCTCCACTCTCAACTTACCTTCCACCAAAACAATTATCTGATATTCCCCCAATCTCTCTCCTCAGAACATGTACATCCAAAAACTCTTCCTACTCTTCTCCTGGGTACCACTATGTAGTAAATTAAAGCCCTATCTACCAGCCTTTCATCCCAACTACTCCGTCTATTTGTTCATCTCCTACTCTAGCATTGAGATCTCAATACCACTACATTGAGGTTTCTCCCTAAAACATCTATGTACTCATTTAAAAGATATCCAAAAACCCTCCCTTTCCTCTACATTCTTCTCGCTACCATGCCTATATGCACTTACAAAGACCCACATCTCCCTTCCCAGATTCACCTTCATCCACACTAACCCTTAAGAAACCTCCTTCATCTCCACCACACGCTTACCTATCTTTTCACTTACTAATATAACCACCCCTTCTCTCCTCTAACACTCGCAAAATGATGTGAGGCTCTGGTCTGTAGGGTCGCCCTATATAGACCCTAAAATATGATTTGCATACTACTGAGCAGATTTAACTTCGCAATAACATACACCCAATATCCCGGATAGGGTATTCACACTAGGAGAGATAACCATGAGAGTTCCCGCGTTCCAAAAAAGTAGCTGACTGTCAGGGCGACTCTGACTGGCTGGAAGTAGGTCTCGAGCCGCAGGGAAAGCGCTTACTACTAAGTAAAAATGTAGCAGGCACAAGCTGTAAATTGATGAATTTTTTTTTCTTGATTGATGAGGACTGCTTCGGTCATGGTGAGACAAATATAATAATTTTCCTTGACGAGAATATTTGTTTGAATTTAGCATACTTCTGGTGAAAATGGTGCTGTGATTGTTCCTGGTGTGGCGTTGCATGGCACCATTTTGGATATGTAATGAAAGCTGTGTTGACAGTGTTGTGGAGGCCATACTGATATCAATTTGTATGTGGTGTTTAAACTCACCGACGTTGCGCGAATATTGTTTTAGTATAACATGTAATCGAAAAAAAAAAGAAATGCAGAAATTAAGGGGGATAAATAATTCACAATCAAATGTATCACTCATACGTTGCTTGTAATGATCAACACTGTAAGGGATATTTCATGAATGCACTAATGTTTTCATTATATCATGAATACCTTAATACCTCGATTATGAAGCATAGTTTACGTATATGGGAAAATTCAAGTACTTAGCAATTATAACTAATCAATAAAACACCAGTAATAAAAAGTACACAGTATGCTTGAAACATCAACCAAGTTGATGCTATCATACAAGACTACAAAAATTATGCAGATGCAAGTAGACCCTTATATATACAAACACCACGATGCTCTTCGGTTGAGTAAGGAGGGAGAAAAAGAGAACCTAGTTCATCCCTCACTTGCCATTATGCAGTGATCAATGAGCACACTTTCCAATATTGCAGCGTTATAATTATTGTTTTTATTTATTGTATTATATTGTTATAATTTTTATTCTTATTATATTTTTTTGTTTGTTTTATTTTCATGTATTTGATTTTATTTGTTTATTTTTAATTTATTTGTTTATTTAATGTTGTAATTATTAACTCATTTAATAATATGTATATATATATATATTTATTCTTATCTGTTTTTTATTTAACTTATCTTGATATTTCATTTATTTGTTTATTTATCTATTTGTTTATTTATTTATTTATTTATTTATTCATTTATTTATTTATTTATTTATTTATTTATTTATTTATTTATTTATTTATTTATTTATTTATTTATTTATTTATTTATTTATTTATTTATTTATTTATTTATTTATTTATTCATTTATTTATTTATTAATTTATTTATTTTTTTATCTATTTATTTATTTATCTACTTATATATTCATTTTTATTTGTTTATTTATTTATTTATTTTGCGGGGCTATACTCGCTCGCCTTGCAGGCGGTCCGGAACAGTTCATACACACGGTTTGTTGTCCACGCGATGCTACTGCTATCAGCCAGCGGCAGTGCTCTGATCTCAGGAGAGGGGTGGGGGTGGGGATAGGGTGGGGCGTCACTCTTCAACCGCAGGCGGCGCCAGGGTGAGGGAGAGTCCTCAAGAAGCTGAGAGTTACCTTGGAGGGAGAGACGGTGAGGTGCCGTGCTACCCCTGCCGCGGTGAGTGGCAGCTTGATAGTGGGGTGGCCAATGTATTCCCATTGGTTTCAAATGTTCATTTTTAGCCACTGGTTGGACTGCCTTCTGGAAGGATTTAACTTGCAAAAAATGTATGTGTCTTCATTTTCTATAAAATTTAAACTATGGCCCAATATGCGTATTAAATACGATACCCCCAAAAAACAACATAAGCATTACTATTTTGAAGTCAAATTTCCAATATTAATGCTGAAATTGTATATTTTGATAAAACAATAACATTCCTTGTTAGACTATTTTTATAGTATACAAACAATGATTATGTCATTGCTAAAAAAAAAAAAAAAAAAAAATGAGCCCTCCATCTACCATCCTGGCTGGTTCTGGTCAGTTTTAAAACAGGAGAGGACATTAATGTTCAGATAATGCTTGTGTTCATGTTTAGATTAGAAGATCTTCTCCATCCTCATCAATTCAAAAGATGCCCTGGTTAACGTTACTGCACACCTCCTCATCGGTTCCACACCTATACATGTCAGAGCAGTTGAGGCGGTGGGACCCTCAGAAACAGTTGAACCGGCAACTGGTCTTCCTTCAACCATACTTGATGAGATAACTGGTTGGAGCTGAAGGATCCCTTGGTTGGCACTAGTCTATCCCCCCTCTTCCTTCCATCCATAGCGTATTGCTGGTGGTAGCTGAGGGTGAGGAAAATCATCCTGGTACTTCACCAAATCCGGGTAATGAGCTCGGGCAATGATTTCATGTAAGGCTTCTCGGATCGTAGATAGCTTTTGAGCTTCTATTTGTTTCTTGTTGAGAAACTTCTACCCAAGATCATCAATTTCCACCACAGTAGTACCAGGCTCATAGACCCGGTAAACAAAATTTTCAATGGCACGTTCGGTGTCAACATACAATTCTTCGCAGGGGTAGTAAATGCAGATACCACCTCCATGGACCATCTGTTTAGTATTTGCCAACAGGTCAGCTTCCCATTGCCAGAAATTGAGCTGTAGAATGCATGAATTCCTAATAAAACTTCAGCGTTTACAGTATCAAGGGTATTCATTTGTGGCTCTAGTGGGACTGCCCGCTTCTTGTTCCTCTCAACAATGAGGTGTCCCTGCAGAGCTGATGGTAACTGCTGTTTGTAAGGACAAATACATCAATGTCAGGTGACTAAATATAGAGCTCTGTTGCTTATCTTTGAGAAGCATCCAAAATATGTAGGATAAGCCTTGTGCCAATTTCTTTCCTAGGAGCTGCAGAGAAGTTGAACATTCACAGAATTCGAATGGATATCTTGCCGTGAAGTCACTATGAAGACCTCAGGCTTACTCACAAAATGTAAGATAAACCATCAGTTCATCTTTAGTTGTGATACAGGATAATAATTGCTTTGTTGACATCTTATTAAATGGCGTGTTATCTGTGACATGATAAGCAGACTGACAGCTAGAACATTTCGATGAATAGTGGTAGAACGGACTGTCTCTGCTCCAATGCTAGCAGCTGGTCTTAAAAATAACTAGCAAACAAAGGCATAGAGTTCTTGGGAACAGGTTGTTCAGCTGTTGTAAAGACACTATCTGACTGATTTTACACTTTTTTGATTTCGTGAAGTGAACAACATCGATGTGAGAGGGGATTTTCTTCTTAAGACATCTCGTGTAGGTGACTATGTGCACATCATTGGATTCAAGTATACTTGAGTAGCCTGACTTGAGGTCTGTCATATTGAGAGCTTCCCAGCCTGGAAAAGTGTTAACTAGGCTGACAAACTCATTGTTTGGGACTACTTTGCCAACACTGACTTCTTGCTGTGCATTCTCTATCTCCTCATTGCTACTAGTTGCACTGCGCTGGACGCTCTGAAGACAGCATAAGAAATAGCACTTAACATGAATGGCAGGAGCACATCGTCCTAATTGATGGCGGCATACATCTTCACCTTCCAAGTCTGATTCTTGTTCCCATCACCAGCCTTTTGCATTTGTTTCCATGCATTAAATGTACACATGTCATGAACTGGATCTTTACTGTCTCTTTGGCAAAAGAAACACATGTTTGCATTGAAAGGGATATTGCTGAACATGTGATGTGGGAAGTCTTGCTTTCAACTCTCTGGTACACAAGCGGCTGCAGAAGGCCTTCCACGTCTCTTCTTAAGATGCTGACTCCCCCCCCTGTTATCAACCCTTCTATCCCTGGCACACTCTAGGTGACCGCTGTGACAAGTTGCCCTATAAGATTTTCTCTGCCACCTTGATTTCTTGACTTTCAGATCAGCGGAAGTGTACCCTTGCAATCGTCCGCTTATCTGTGAATAATCAGCATCTACATAATATCCTCTTTCGTAGGTGGACAGGAGGAACTTGGAACATGCTTATATTGTTGGCTAAGTCACTAGATCACAATCGTCTGGCTATTGACACCGTATGTACAACTTATAATCAATTCTTGGTCTTGGTTTCTAACTGGTGTTTGGCTACATCTTATGACTGCTCATCATGGCTCACTTCTCGTCGCTAAAAAAAAAAAAAAAAAAAAATGGCGACATAATTTCCCAATTTCCTAGCAATACTAAGAACACATTCATAATGGTTGTCAAAAATTAACACGTAAAACCAACGTGAACCCCAATCTGCCACATTGTGTGTATGTGTGTGTGTGAGTGTGTGCGTGTGTGTGTGTGTGTGTGTATGTGTGTGTGTGTGTGTGTGTGTGTGTGTGTGTGTGTGTGTGTGTGTGTGTGTGTGTGTGTGTGTGTGTGTGTGTGTGTGTGTGTGTGTGTGTGTGTGTGTGTGTGTGTGTGTGTGTGTGTGTGTGTGTGTGTGTGTGTGTGTGTGTGTGTGTGTGTGTGTGTGTGTGTGTGTGTGTGTGTGTGTGTGTGTGTGTGTGTGTGTGTGTGTGTGTGTGTGTGTGTGTGTGTGTGTGTGTGTGTGTGTGTGTGTGTGTGTGTGTGTGTGTGTGTGTGTGTATGTGTGTGTGTGTGTGTGTGTGTGTGTGTGTGTGTGTGTGTGTGTGTGTGTGTGTGTGTGTGTGTGTGTGTGTGTGTGTGTGTGTGTGTGTGTGTGTGCTTGTGTGTGTATGTGTGTGTGTATGTGTGTGTATCTGTGTTTGTGTGTATGTGTGTGGTTATCTTATGAGCCCATGTACGTGTGCACGTTCTGACATTTCCTTCTTTTTTATGTCTGACTTCACTCATATTTACTTACCCGCATTTCCTTTGACATTTGTAGGTACGTATGTTCCATAATGACCTTTGACTTTGTATTTGTGTACATTATGCAAGTACTAATTTTCTACGAGGTAGTGGAAAGCGACCTCCACGTTCGTTTACCCCCAAACATTAATCATACCAGCTAAAGTTAAATCCAAACAAAAGCATGAATTTTTGAATAATGCATAAGTTTAGTTTTCCCTTCCCAGTCGCAGATGTTCGTGGATGTGAATGATAGGAAGGCGGTTTAAGAGGAAGGAAGATGAGAGAGTAGGAGGAAGAACAATGAGATACTTAGGCCAAGAGGAAAAGGCGAGTGAAAAAAAAAATGTGAAACAGAAAAAAAAAATGTCTGAAATTAAATAAGTGGAGAAATAGATGAGTTGTGTGGGAGGGATAGAAAGATTTATGAGGGCCATGTCTTGTGCGGAGAAGAATAAAGAGTCCGTAAAAGGGTACAATGGGAATGCAGGCCAGCTCGAGGTCTGGTTCGCGATGAGATCTTATGGTTTAGAAAGCAGATGTTACACCTGACACAGACTTTCCACAGTTTTGATATTAAGTTCTCGGAGTATGTTATGTGACTTCATCTTTGAAGGGGCTTTTTGGTAGATATTTAGTTTCATTATTTTACGTCTACCTGATGAAGAAACAAGAATGAGTACCTGCAAACGGTAGCTATGAGGAAGTACGACAGAACCTCGATAGTACCCACACATCAACATTCACCTTCATCTAATGACGCAACCCTGAGGGTCTGGCACTCGGTCCTTCAACTAAGCTCTAAATCTTTATCAACTTCACCTGTATTTCCTTCATCATTTCACAAAAAAATAACTAATGCATGCTTCCTTTCCTGCTGCTTCTGTAAACCCGTGATTTAGAAACAGTCCCGCAAACACATTACAAAGATTAAGGAAAATCGTTTCCGTTTAAGCTATACTATAATGATACTCATATTTTAGGTTTCAAATCAGTATACAGATTCTGTTTATTTCCCTTCCGTACAATTTTTTTTCTTTTATTTTCGTGACGTTTTCTCCTGGTATATTGTAGACTGATTAACTTTAAAACCCAATGTCATAAAATGAGGCCCTATTCATTGACAGTATCGTATCTTGAGGGAAAAAAAGTGTACTTACAGAGAAGAATAAAGTATACAATATAAAAACAATTACACCTTTATTGATAATACTTTGGAGGTTATCTCTGAACACAAATGTTTAAATATAGGAATAACAGTGAGCTAAAAGACAAATGTAGTATAAAAAATGAGCAA
>NC_134780.1:10923147-10925647 GCF_046742065.1 Oratosquilla oratoria | reverse complement strand
CACACACACACACACACACACACACACACACACACACACACAAACACACACACACACACACACACACACACACACACACACACACACACACACACACACACACACACACACACACACACACACACACACACACACACACACACACACACACACACACACACACACACACATGCACGCACATAGGCTTTTGTTAGAGTACCTCGCAATCGTTCTGTGTGGAAACTGAAGCACATTGGAGAAGTTTGAGGCAAGCTACTCGAATGGATGAAATGTATTTTGAAGGAAAGATACATGAGAACAATAGTTAATGACAAGATGGAGAGCAGTGAAAAGCGGGCATCCACAAACTTCAGTGAGATCTCCTATATTGTCTATTATCTATGTCACTGACATAGAGTGAAGAGAAAGAGGTGTTATGATTATAGTATTCAGGTCGCTAAAGAGGATAGACTATATCGACAGGGGATATCTACTGCTTAGGGTTAGAAGGTTTTTTAAATGGTCATGAGAACAAATAAAGGACTATATGTCTAAAGAATGTGAAGAAATAGTTTTCCATTCAGATGCATACAGCAATTACTTGAAATAGCTTAGGTGAAATAGCTTTAACTGCAACAATTCATGAATTCAAATATGAACATGGTAATATGGATTAAGGATATGGACCAAGTTGGAACCATACACCAATCTGAAATATGGTATGATAACTTGGAGATTAGGAACGGGACCCTACGAGTTATGCTCGGTTCCTCTCCTCAATAATTTACACACCTTCTCGAGTATCTTTTACCTCTGCCTTAGTCCTGGCCATCACCATGTTATCTTGCGAAGCCCAATCGAACTTTTTCTTTAAATGATGTGGCAAATTCCTCCTCAACACGGCGAAATGCCTTATATTTTCTATTCGGCCAAGAGCAGGAGATTTCATTCTGCTGAAGGGTAACCTAAAACAGAGGGTAACCTAGACTGAGAGAGACTCACTTTTGCTAGCTTTTGTTCACCAGCTGAATGAAATAGCAATCCATTATGCAAAACGAGAATATGTAATGTATGTTTCTGTGTGTAAGAGTTTAAACATTTCTGAAAGTCTTGGTATCACCATCTTGATCTTCAGTCCTCGTTATGTATTGCATTGCTCTTGCAGATAAGCATTGAACAGTGCACATGTACAATTCCTTTACGACAAAAACATTTTGATTCCACTAATCTTAGGAGATAGTCTATGGTTAAGTTGTTTATTTTATATACATATTTTTGCAGTCTCAGTAAATCATTCCTGAATTAAAGGAAATTTCAGGGAAATCACCCATTCTCTCTCGATTCAATCTACATATGTAAAATTACAAAAATAAAACTCAGTTAATGATAGTAATTATTGCCTCAAGGTTTATTAATTGAAAACCCGCAGTCCCACAGCAGTTATCAACAACCATCATACACTTTTATATTTCTTTTCAAGAGGAAACGTTAGGTTTTTGTCTATGTTTTATTTGTTTATCCCTTCATATGTCACCGGCTAGCAGGAGACGAAATCGTGAAGAGTCACCCTTTATTAGTTCTCCTGAAGTTAAAAAAAAATGAGAAATATTCATCTTCTTTCAGTCAGAAATCTGTACAAAAAGAAATTCTCAATATTTAGAGCAATTTCACTTGAAAACTGAAAAACATTGGACACCATAAACAAATTCTAATATTCTGTCATAGAAAGCGCTTTAGTACAGATTTTAAGAAGTTCCCAATGGAAAGAACTATCCTTAGTTGAAGCTCATAGAGAAGAGTCATTGGTCCAGTCCGGGCACCGAGTGCCAACCCCTCAAGAGGGCACCTCCAGATGGAATCTGACTAGCGCAGGGAGATTATTCTTTTGAAATTCGTCTAGCAGGATCACTAGTACAAGCTCTCATTGCTTGATATATACTAAGGGATTGACAAATCACTGAATCAATCTTCAGTCAATAGATCACACATTGAGTAAAAAAGACTCTGACAAGTTGGATTGATTTTGTCAATCATTCTCTAAAATCATCCAAGTGTTCAGTCTATCAGCCCATCAATTATCAGATATCATGAAAAATGACAGACAAATCTCATGATAATTCAAAACTGAGGCAGTCACACGTAAAAATCGCTCAATAGATTTATAAGCTACTTACTCAATCAGTCATTTCTCATTCCTGCTTAATCTTCATGTCGGTAAATCGTCACTTATACAAACATCGGCTTGGAGCAATTCTTATTGTTATTCAAACATTTAACTAACCTCAAAGTGGTTTAACGACTACGTTTCATTTATCTGCAGGAGGTGCTCAGATAAGAGGGAGGGTGGAGGGGTGTGGAGTGTATTCAGGGATGGAATGGGTGGAAATGATTTTAGGCCTTTCCCTTTTTGGCTACCTCCCTTGTAAGGGGGAAAGAGCCTTGGTATATGTATGTATGTATGTATGTAATTGATTTCGCTCCGTTTAAAGTAATTTTTCTCTTCTGCTACTTTATAAGGATT
>NC_134780.1:10903147-10905647 GCF_046742065.1 Oratosquilla oratoria | reverse complement strand
GATGGTGTTTGCTTTCTTACTTTCTTTCTCTCTCTCTCTTATATTACATCTCTGACTACATACAAATATCTTTCTACGTCGGTCCTTAACTTTTTGTTCTAATTTTTCACCTCTGTTTTTCTCGCTATTTTCTGTTCCCTTTTTGTCTCTCGCAGTTTTTCTTTTCTTTCATATTTTTCTTTGTCTGTCTGTCTGTCTGTCTGTCTGTCTGTCTGTCTGTCTGTCTGTCTGTCTGTCTGTCTGTCTGTCTGTCTGTCTGTCTGTCTGTCTGTCTGTCTGTCTGTCTGTCTGTCTGTCTGTCTGTCTGTCTGTCTGTCTGTCTGTCTGTCTGTCTGTCTGTCTGTCTGTCTGTCTGTCTGTCTGTCTGTCTGTCTGTCTGTCTGTCTGTCTGCCTGTCTGTCTGTCTGTCTGTCTGTCTGTCTGTCTGTCTGTCTGTCTGTCTGTCTGTCTGTCTGTCTGTCTGTCTGTCTGTCTGTCTGTCTGTCTGTCTGTCTGTCTGTCTGTCTGTCTGTCTGTCTGTCTGTCTGTCTGTCTGTCTGTCTTTATAGGCATTCCCTTTGCATCCAATGTTTTTATTAATTTCTTGCACTCACAGCATTCTTGGTCGCCCTCTCAGGTTTCCTTAATCCACTCATAGTCTATGAAATATTTTGTCTCTCCTTTCCTTGCCCATTCTCCACATTTGCCCAGACACCTCAACATTGTTTGATCAAACGACTTGCCCGATTTCTTTCCAACACCACTCTCCACCCGACTTTCACATTTCTCATTCTATCCACCCTTATGATACCAACGATTATCCTTAAGCACTTAATCTCAAACATCTCATTCTACTTCTTTAATTTCCAAATATCTCCTCCATACAGAAAAGTAGGTACAAAGTTCTTAGATGGGTTCTAATGACACATTTTGTTCCCCACAGACTACTTCTCTTATTATGATTTTCCTCCAACTCGTACTTTTCAATTTCCTGCTACATGCGTCCCTAGCTATCTAAACCTTTTCTTTCCGCCTCTCACCATTTAATCCGATCTCCAACTAACCACCACAACTGACTTACTTAATATTACATTTACTTTCAGCTTCTTACTTCTACAAGTGCGCTGTCACTAACAAACAATTGTCTTTCTTTCTTTTTCCTTCCACTCTCAAACACTAATTCGAAATTCCTGCCTATCACCCTCGCGTTTGCTTGTCTCACTACCCCGTTCCTATCCATGCTAAACAACCATGGTGACATTACACAACCCCGGGACAATTCTACGTTCACTTCAAACCACTCACTCGCCAATCCCTAAAATTACACACTGAGGTATTGAGCTTATGGTGACTATTTTTAGGTTCTGGCACGTTTCAGAGCCACACATTCACTTCTATTAGAGTAATTTATGTTCATAAAAGAATGATGAGTTCTTTTTTTGTTGTATTATTGACGTCCTTATTCTATTATGTCCCGTTAACATATTCTTGATACTTCTATAACTTTATCTCTTTCGTCTCTGATACCTCTTTGGACAGAGGAGGACAATATAGCCAACATGTCCCCATTGGTGTCATAGAAGGTGACTAAGCGAGATGGGGCAAATAACTACATATCCCATCATCCTCATATTTGGTATTACAATTTTCTTATTTATCCGTAACTAATTCTATATATTTTCATCTCATGTTGTAACAGACAACCAGTGAACCATTTCTAAACCTATATCTTGTTCTTTCGCAACCGTCTGAGCCTTATCACTTGCATCATCTTGTTCTCTTTTCATTTTCTTTCATCTTATGTTTATGACCCAAATAATATATTCATTTACTCTTATTTGACCATCTTCGGACACCTCATGACAATGTACATTTTAGTTTCAACCCCAACAGCTACTGGTGAATGCCATTTACCCTAGCTCTACTGGCAAATGTTAACTATATTAACAGCATTCAAGCGTCACCTGAGGTGAGCTAATTACTTCTTTTACGTCTAATTATTTCGTTCACATCCAATTCGAGAGTAGATTCGTCTTCGATATTCCCGATCAACTCTTCGGGAAATGGGGTCGTCCGTGACATTTGTAATGAATGCCTTCGGGCAGTTTTCTTCAACACAGAGAAACCCTCTCACTACCCAGAGTTTATTAGCTTATCGGGCAAGGGTCCTCTGATCCAGAACGAAATATTTCGAATGATCATATATTTTTTGCTTAATAAAAGAATGGTCGAGATAGTCTAATAAAGAATTTAGTTCTTCATCGACCAAGGTTTGCTCTAAGTCGAATAAAACTATCGGAAATTAGCTGGGGCTTAATCCTTTAAGTGAGACCATACTAGGTCGTTTGCATGGCAAAAGTTTCGAAAATAGAACACAGCACTATAACCTGTAACAACCACTTAGTTTTGTACCAGGTCGTTTATATAGAGTTACATGCTTGCGTTTAAAAAATCAAGACATATGAACATACATAAAATGATAAAATAATATTTAGTATAAACTCCTCATGTTTTTAATGGT
>NC_134780.1:10885647-10893147 GCF_046742065.1 Oratosquilla oratoria | reverse complement strand
GTACCCCACGATGCACCAAGTCAAACACTTTTTTGAGATTAACATAAGCTTCAAAAGAACTATTGAAACTCAGGAATACAAAGTGCTAGTATTCGATAAGTTACTGATTTCCCTATCGTGAGCCCAGACTGCTTTCCTGAAACTTTAGCAGATGTGAGCGAACTATTATCGGCAACAGATGAGCAAGCATTTTGATTGATACACTGAGCATACACTGATACACTGAGCTTGGGTAGTTGTTGCAGTCTTGCAGGTCCCCTTTCCCTTCCCAGATAAGGACGACCATACCCTTTGTCCACCCAGAAATGGTACCTGACTGTCAGACAACAGACAGTACCGCATGGAACCCGTAGATCATGGCCTCAACTACAGGTCTCAACAAACCTGCTCTGATTTAGCATATGTCAGATGCCACACCGTCCTTCAATTTATAGCCTCTTTCACCTCTGTCAGAGGCGGGAGATTTGTCTATAAACGGATCAGCAGACACCATCTGAACAATGCTAAGGGAAAGCTGTTTGCTAGAAGGGTCACCTATGAGTAACTCCAAAACGTACTCTGCAAAGGAGATACAACCCTACATGTCTGACGCTAGCGGGCCATCATCTTTTTGGAATATGGTCCTCTGGGTCACAGATATGAAGTGGAGTATCCTTAGGCCCCTCTTAGGAGGCCTGATGTCATTAGCGTTAAAATGACACTCGGTACCCTTAGCGATTCCCCTGACATGCCTCTCCTTTTCATTCATATTAGAGTTCTAGTCTGCCGTTTCTGAGTCCTGTATTGCTTCAGGTCCACATCCATTCTAGCAGCAAAGCCAGATTATACTCGTACTTTCCAATGTCTTTCTTGATGTTACACCACTCATCGACTTTGGACGCTCTACAACGCACACCTCAGCAATTTTCATAGTTTCACGTTTAAAGATATATACATACACCAAAGGCTTTTTCCCCCTTCACGGGGGCTAGCCAAAAAGAAAAAGGCATAGAAACCACTCCTACCCATTCCATTTGCTATATATTCCACTCCCCTCCACCCTCCTCCCTCCCTCTTATCTTGGCATCTCCTGAATGACGGGTCATCCCTGCATCCTGTCCATTGCCCTGGGTCAGAAGCAGTGTCGCAAGACACAGCACATCCACATCAAGGCCGCCTCGTATGTGCTGTATCCCGCAGATAGTCACAGACCTCAAGGGGACCAAGTACTTCAAACTGATTAGAGATTTCTACCGCAGTCTCCTAGGCAACCCATCCCTAAGTTTCTCCAGGTAAAACTCAAGTGGATTGCATCTCGGGATTCTCTATGATTTGATACGCAGTCTGAGTTATGGAACTACAAGTTCAAAAGAATTCAGCACTTCAATAAACCCAGTAGTTCTGTAGGATCTTGTAGCGAGTACTAACACGTATATGATCAATCTCATAGGTCAATTCTTCGGCACTGGTGCACCGTATCTGTTGGTGTGGCTCTCGTCTTTGGAACCAGGAACCATTAATCCATAACCTTCTGGATTTTGCATATTTTAGATGGGGAGTTTTAAATCCTATGCTATTTGAAACTTTTCATACCAGCTACCACCTATCTTTATCTGAGACCAAACCATCTGATCAATTTGTGTGGCACCCCCATTCCCTCTAGATGAAGCAGAGAGGAAACAGAGAGCAAAATTTTCTTCTATGTTTTTTATATATTAAGAATAGAAGGGCAAGGAAGGGGAGATTAAGTAATAGTAGAAGAAACGAGGATGGAGGAGGGGAAGGAGGAGGGAGGGAAGAGAAAGAATAGGAAGAGAGAAGATGAAGGGTTAGGGATGCTAAGTGGAAATAAGTGAAGAGAAGGAAGGAAGAAGAGGGAATGGGATGGGTTAATAAGAAATAACAAAGGCGGGGTGGCGGAAGAATAGTAGAGGATAGAAAAGGGGAGGAGAGAAGTAGAGAGGAGAGATGGGAAGAGGAAATGAAAGGAGAGGGTAGGAAAGGAGGAATTCGGAAAGAATAGAAGAGAAGAGAAGAGAGGAAAGGAGAGTAGAGCACAGAAAAAGAGAGAAGGGCAGAGAAGAGAAAAGAAAAAAGCAAGAAATGAGAAATGAAGCAAAGAGAAGATAAGTGAATGGAAGTTAAAAAATGAAAAAATAGGGAAAAAAGGGGAGAGAAGAGACAGGATAAGAAGAGAGGAAAACAGATTTGTGAAGAGCAGAGTAAAGCAGGACAGAGCAAAACAGAGAAGAAAAGAGAGACTGAATAAGAGAATAGTAAAAGGATGTTAAAGAATGATACAAATTATCGAAGAAAAAAGAAAACATAGGAAGAGAAGGAAGAACAAGGGAGCAGAAATAGTCAAGAAAATCAGGTAAGCAATTTTAAATTAAACAGTGTCTTTGGAAACCAAGATAAGCTTCTGAATGAGGTGAACCAGTTAAGAAGATGACTGAGAAAATTAATGCAGATCCTATGTAGTTAAAGGATCAATGAAGGTTAAGAAGGAAACGGGGATTCAGTATTTACATAAGAGGAGGAGTGCAGGCGTGAGTTGGTGGATTAAAATCTTCACAAAGGGATGGAATAAAGATAAATAGAATTATATAGCGCCAGTTTGAATTAAATGAAAACTCCAGCCAACACGGAATGGATTACATGTGATAGACTATACCTCCTTTGCTAATAAAGAGATACCATATAATCTACTAGAATAGCTCACCGACAGTCGTACTAAAAGGAAAAATACCATTGGACAAGGTAGAAAATAGTAGCAGACGTCTGCCGAAGCAGCGCAGATTGAAAAGATGGAGGCTTAGTAGAGGCTAAATGGGAGGTGGAAAGAATGAAGCTGAGAGGGAGTGGGAGCAGGCTTAGAAGGAGGTGGAGGACCTAGGAAGGGAGGAAGGGTCAGAGGGCAATGTCAGAGTGATGAGGATTAGCCGGAAGGTTCTGAAGATGCTCCGAAGAGGCCAATAGAAAACGGGAGGCGGCTTCTGTTGTCGCACGGCCAGCTTTAGCGGCGGAATTCGCATTGTCCAAGGCCATCGACCTTGCAGGTGTAAAGACATTCAAATGCTTCCATTGAGATGAAAATGTGCAGGGAAGGTAGGGAGTGGGAAGGAGAGCGGGGAAGGAGGAGTAGGGTTGTATCCGATGTGGTAACAGGGGAAGGGAGTTCCTTGAAAGATCAGAGGAATTTGAAAGTGCAAACATTTGTAGCTCTGACGAATAGCTAGACAGTAAATCCCAGCAACGGGTTCTTGGCTCACAAGATCACATCTATGAAAATCTAATCCTTTCCATATTGAATAAATTTTTCCTCATGCTCTAGTTATCACTACTTTATTTTTTCATCTATGGGGCGGTACATCAATATCGAAAGGATTAAAACCCGTCTCAATTAATCCCTGTTTAGAATTTTTTATTTTAATCTGTCACTTGGATATTTTATTCACCTCCATGGCTTTGCCTGATTTGTTGAAAAATAATTTGACATACACATGACCTGCACTTCAAATGTAAC
Organism: Oratosquilla oratoria; assembly: GCF_046742065.1. Classification (NCBI taxonomy): domain Eukaryota; kingdom Metazoa; phylum Arthropoda; class Malacostraca; order Stomatopoda; family Squillidae; genus Oratosquilla; species Oratosquilla oratoria. Next base: position 10,889,642 of record NC_134780.1, on the reverse strand, counting down.
TGACCTCATAGGAAGTTAAAAATATTTGGGGTAATATTAGATTCAATATCTAGATAGCAATTCATAAGAGCTAATCTTGACTGTGCCTTCGTATGATGGTTTTCAACAGTTAAGAAGAAAAACAAGAACTAACGACAAGTTACACAAAATGGGTCGCCAATAGAATATCTACTCTTAAAAAAAAAAAAAAGAATCATCAACATTAAGTAGTATATGAGAGTAATGGGCAAACAATTATAAGCAAATGTCCTCGAACTTATCAAACCTTCACAAAACTCGCCATGAACAACATAAAACCAACCACAGAAACATTGTATTCAGAAACCTACAACAACGTAAACCCAAAAACTTACAGTCCCTCCAAATAAAGGTATATACACGCACATGTCACCAAACAAGCACTTCTCAAAATTCAAATTCCGCACACGCAGATGATGCATATACCGATTACTATAATGTCATTTACTCATCTTAAACAGTAGCACAAGATGTCTTCACTGAATGACAAGGACCATATCGGTGGCCGTAGCCGATTATCTGGGGTTGCGGGTCTCGTTCAAAAGATAAATGAAGCTACTTATTGGTTAATTGAGAGAGCAAAGCTATTTTATAATGGTGTTATGCTAACTACTTGCTTGTGAGAAAGTGCATTTAAGAAAGAAATATAGGTGATGCTATGAAGTCGCATATGTTTAGTCGAAAGCATCTATACTTCCAATTCCATGCATGTATTACTATATCTTTTCTTAATTGTTGTTTATCTATTTTACCTAAGTAGATATTGTCTAAGATTATTCAATCAGGGGGAGAAACAAAATACAAACCAATAGTTCGGTTGCATCATTATCTTCCCCATTTTAAGGGAGGTGGTAAAAAAATGCAGCAAGACACAGCACCCTTACAGCAGGACCATCAGCCGAGGCTGGTTTAGCCACACCGCTTTACTTCTTGAATACGTTCCACTTTCGTCCACTCACCCCATCCATCTATGCTATTCTTAGTCTTCTCTTAAAATTCACTTCATCTCCCTCTGACTTCCACACTCGTTTTGCTAGTTTTTATTCACTTATTCTATCTATATCACCAAACCATACCAGTCGTCATTGATATACACTATCTGCCAACTCCCTTTCCGTCACCTACACTCCGCCTCACCTCATCACTTTCTCGTTCTATTCTTTTAAACCCTATCATACTTCTTAAACTCATCTGAAATACATTTAAACTCCTACTTTCTTATCGCCACCAGCAAATGAAAAGTATATCAGGTCGCACGTTGCGTCATTCGCACACCGTCGCCAGTCCCCCACGTTACATCCGAACAAGCTTCCATACAGCTATATTTTCCACTCCAGATAACTCTCGGTAGGTTTGATCGGCTTGCCCAAACCATGAATTCTTTGTAAGTCCCCTTCTCTAGTAATGGTTGTCTTTGATGGCGAGAACTTTGTAACTGGAATCAACATCAGGGAAAGGTGTAACATGCCCATATAGCCGGTTTTGTCGCTCACGAATTATGCTGGGAACAGCCCTAGATTGAATCTTACGGTACATTCACTGGTTTGTTGTGAATTTCTTCCAACGATATGTCAGGATTTTCTAAAGGTACTCAGTGTCCAAGCCAATAACACAGCAGGACAGGGAGCACAGGAAGCCTGAAGATTCGAATCTTAGTCTCACTGCATAAATGTCGACAGCACTACGGCTAACGCCAATCATTTGGAATACTTCCTAACATGACCCACTACTGTTATGCATTATATTACCAAGGTATGTGAAGTTTTCCAAGGCCTCAATGTCCTTGCCATATGCATGGCCAGACTGAACTTTGCAATCTACTAATCCCCCTAAACGCCTGGGCCTTGGTCATGGTCATGGAGATCTGGAGTCCAAGTGGCCTCGCCTCCCTGTGGAGTGACTCGAGGACTGCAACTAAGATTTCCAAAGACTCCGCAAGAAGGACAACATTATCGGCAAAGGCAAGGTCAATTACCTTAGTGTTCACAATAGATGTTCTGCAACGACCTTAAAAAATAACTCTGGCCAATACCTAGTCCATGCATATGTTGAACAGTGTTGGGGTAAGGACGGAATTAACAGGAAATAAGCTGGACACGCCACTCTATTCTTCGAAATACCCTTTAACCCAGAGCATAACCCATATAAAGTCAATAGCACTCGTAGGATTCTCACAGATTCGCAGATCTTAAAGCACCCCACAGTGCCCTGAATTAATCGCCATCTTCAAATCAATAAGCGACTAATGGCGAGCAATGGTCAAATATAGAGTCAAGCTTGATATAGAACATATCTTATTCAAGTTCATCCGTATCAGAAGGAAAAAAACACTATAAAAAGAGAGATAAAACCCGCTTCATACGTTCAGAAACCGAAGTAACCTATATAACTCGCGAGTTGGTCTCCATTCATTCGGTTCGACCTGAAGTAGATGTAACATTCATTACTGATCTCGCCACTGCCTGGTCTTCTCATCTCTGAGAGAGCTACTATATCCATTATATACTTGATTCAGGGCATGTCAAATCATAATATTAATTACAAACAGCTCAGCTGACTTGCGTATGGGAACAAAAAATGGGCCACCAATGTTGACCCGACTAGAAGACCAAAGATTTTTTTTTTTTTTGTCACAGAGAGACACCTCAGTGCAACCACAGCACTGGAACATCATTCAGCCTCCAGGATTCCAGTCTCCAGGCTCTACAAGGATACCACGCATAGCGAAAACGAGAAAACGAAGTTAGTATTCTATCACGGGGTTGGATTGCCCCTGACTAGAAGAGTTCATGTGTTGTTTTTATTGTTTTCTTTTTCCTCCATCTGCGTGTCCAACACACCCTCCAAACTACCTGATGACCAGAGAAGGAGCAATTTAGTCGCCAACAATCCAACCATGCGGCTGGTAGTGCTGGGTTTCATGGTACTAGTAGAAGGACAGCTGCCTCACCTCCTCCCTAATTCCCTTAAAGTCTTTGTTCCGTACACTGTTTTAGGAACAATTACATCTTCATACCGCCTTTACCTAGTGTTCATCGTTCATTCTTAGATATATGTTTCTCATGACACTTTTCATCCCCCCGAGACTAACTTGCTTCTTTCACTCTACAGTTCACCTCCACCCTACTTCTCCGTTCTCCGCTACATGTGAACCTTAAAACATCAAATATCCTCATTAGCCAATACAGAATCACAATATCTCCTTTCGTCAAACTCCCCATTTAATATTCATCCAATCCAAGTGCTTTACCAGCTTTCATTACACTAAATGGTCTTTATATTTCATCTTTTCATATAACCATGTCATTTTCTTCTACCATCATAGACATTTTCCGTGCACCTCCTACTGTCAGAATCAACATCGATTGAACCTCCTTCTCATTAAATGGTTCTCTGATATTCTCTACCCGTCTTTGTCCTGCTGCATTTAATTTCATTAACTTTCATTAACTTTCATTAACTTTCATTAACTTTCACTAACTTTCATTAACTTTCATTAACTTTCATTAACTTTCATTAACTTTCATTAACTTTCACTAACTTTCATTAACTTCATTAACTTTCATTAACTTTCATTAACTTTCATTAACTTTCATTAACTTTCATTAACTTTCTGTACATCTACCATTCCCTGTCTACTTGAATTACCACTCTCTTTATTTTCTTTCATTTTATCTGTCAAACTCCTACCATACCTCACATCTGCTCTTCTCTTTACATCCCTAAAATTACGTATTGCTTCTCCCTGCTTCGGCAACATAAATAAGGAAAACTTCTTCTATATTAAGATGAAAGAAATAAAAGCTATTCCATGTCGTAAAAGTATAGTCACAAATACATGCAAATGAGGTAAATTGCATATCAGCACTGAATTGTATACAAAACAAAGCATAATGTAAGTAGATTTACAGTACATGTGCCTTGCATTGAACTCGGGCAAAAACAAAATATTAGCTATCATATCAACTCGTATATAA
>NC_134780.1:10858147-10860647 GCF_046742065.1 Oratosquilla oratoria | reverse complement strand
CAGACACATGGACAAGTTAGGGTGTGCGTGTGTATAAGGGCATATACTACACAGAGAGCTTTGAGTTCTTATTCAAAAATATAATATCTGTCGATTACGTGATCCAAGACTATGTTGTATGAAAGGCTATAGGATACTAGACACTAAACAATGGATACTGGACATTGAACACTGGGCACTATACATTGTACACTGTACACTAGATATTAGACACTAGATACTGGACGCTAGATACTGGACATTGAACACTGGACACTATACATTATACACTGTACGCTGGATACTATACACTAGATACTGGACGCTGGATACTGGATATTGGACACTGGACACTGAATACTGGACACTAGACACTGGAATCTACATATTGGACACTGGATACTGGACATTGCACACTGAACACTGAACACATGACACTGAACACTGGGGACTGGACACTGGACACTAGACATTGGACACTGGATACTGACAATTGACCACTGGACACTGGGCACTGGACACTGGACACTGGACACTGAACACTAGACATTGGACACTGGATACTGACCATTGACTGCTGGACACTGGACACTAGACACTAGACACTGGGCACTGGAAACTAGACACTGTACACTGGATACTATACACTAGATACAGGAGGCTGGATAATGGACATTGGATACCGGACATTAGATACTGAATACTAGACACTGGAATCTGAATATTGGACATTAGATACTGAATACTGGACATTGCACACTGGACACTGAACAACAGACACTGAACACTGGACATTGGACACTGGACTCTGGACACTGGACACTGGACACTGGACACTAGAATCTGGACATTGGACACTGAACACTGAACACACGACATTGGACACTGGATACTGACCCCTGGATACAAGACATTGGATACTGGATATTGACCACTGGACACTGGACACTGGACACTGGACACTGGACACTGGACACTGGACACTGGACACTGGACACTGGACACTGGACACTGGACACTGGACACTGGACACTGGACACTGGACACTGGACACTGGACACTGGACACTGGACACTAGACACTAGACACTGGACAATAGACACTGGGCACCGGACACTGGACACGGGGCACTGGACAGTGGAATATGTGCGACAGACACAGGACATTGGACATTGGCTACGAAAAATAAGAAAAAAAACTATATAACAGGTCGAGTACTAACGGTGCGGAGGCCACTATGCATCTCACAGGAAAATTAAATTTTAATTTACTTCTAAGGATGTTTGAATATATATATCTCCGCCTGTGTATTTTATATTCATGTTGGTAATTTTGCTTTTTCCATCAAAACATAATCAATTGTAGAAAAATTGAACTATATTTGTCTTACTTTTTGTAAAAGATAACATTTATCGTGGTATTTTACTATTTGTTATGCAAGAACGTGGATCCAACGGACACTTTCAGGAATTTTTCCCATTACTTAACAGTCCAGAAAAGTGGTTCCCAAAATTTTTGCAATCCAAGGTAATTTACCAAAACGTTGAAATCGTAGGAACCCCCTGCTATCAGCAGCTTGTGGACAAAGTCTAAAAGCAAGTTTACATATGATAAGCTACGAAAACATATTCTTCAGTGCAATTTCAAGCAAAGATTCGTCATCTCCCAGAGTAGTTTACTTTTCAGTGTATACATACGAGATGAATTCGACGATCGACAACGGCTTGAAAATAAATTCTCTTGAACCATGCGGATAGGTTAAAGGTATTCGTTGTCTGGAAGCTCAACATAGCGATACGATGTCATACATGATAATAAAGCTTGATACCAAAGAGATGATGTTTGCGATGTACATTTTTTGCATGATGTTGATAAAGGTGAGAGTGGCATATAAAATAACAATATCAAAACATTTATTGATAACAATTGTAATCTTAACTTCTGCTATGGTACACAAAAGTTTAGCGCTAGTAAGTAGTGAATCGAGTTATTATGATGATGATGATGATGATGATGATGATGATGATGATGATGATGATGATGATGATGATGATGATGATGATGATGATGATGATGATGATGATGATGATGATGATGATGATGATGATGATGATGATGATGATGATGATGATGATGATGATGATGATGATGATGATGATGATAACGATGATGATGATGATGATGATGATGATGATGATGATGATGATGATGATGATGATGATGATGATGATGATGATGATGATGATGATGATGATGATGATGATGATGATGATGATGATGATGATGATGATGATGATGATGATGATGATGATGATGATGATGATGATGATGATGATGATGATGATGATGATGATGATGATGATGATGATGATGATGATGATGATGATGATGATGATGATGATGATGATGATGATGATGATGATGATGATGATGATGATGATGATGATGATGATGATGATGATGATACCCATGACGACAAAAACGCTAATTTGCAAGGCATGTTAACCACTGCATGAGCAAT
>NC_134780.1:10825647-10830647 GCF_046742065.1 Oratosquilla oratoria | reverse complement strand
CCTTTAGACGTTAAGAATCTGACTCTTATCAACCAAATCAATTTATTGATTGGTCCACCTATATATGAATTAATCATACTGCTTTGGTATTGACCCCTAATTTTGACAATGTCAAGATTGAAAGCATTTCTACACTACTTACTAATCAGGAGATAATTAACTAGAAACAAGTAGAAAGAACTATAAGTAATGACTAGAATAAACTTCCCGTAGAAGTGATGGAATGTTGTACTTTTAAGATTCAGTAGATTTAATCGCACGAACACCTAAGCAACGCATCTGAATTAGTCGAAGAAACACTTAAGCAATGCCTTTGAATCCATTATTATTTTCCTTGTTTCATATGCCTGTCTAAGTATTTTATTCTTCGTTGTAATCCTTTGTAGTAAGATCATCTCCCGAGAATAGAAAGGAAGAAAATAAACAAAAGAAAATAGACAACAACTATACTTGCCTGAGGTGGATAAATTCGAAGTAGGTTTAACACTTTGACCCCTATAGCACAATGACGTACTTAATAGGTCTCATTCAGACAAAAGATAGGATCATTTGTCCAGCTAAGAGTAGGACTCGGAATTGAATGGAATCTCAATCTTTCGGGATCCTTTTTAGGCATGAGTCAGCTCTCTCAAGTGCATAAAACTACTAATGTCCTTTATCAGAACAAAGTCTATCAATTTCGGTAACGTACTTTAAGCACGGATCGAAAGCAGTCTATTACAACAACAGAATCAGATCTTCTGATTAGAGGCATGATAATAGATAATGAAAACCGTATAGCATTAAAGAGGGTTAAATCGAGGCGGGTTTAACTCTTTATTGGATTGAGGATGTCCTACCTCTGATTAAAATTTTGTGGTAAAATTAGAAGACTGATTTCCTTCTTAACCTTTAATGGGCAGAGATTAGCCATCTTGTTAAATAAAATCGATTCAATAGATTTATCCAGCAAAATCCATAAAGCACCTGAAAGTCGTATTGGGGTAAAAGTTTGATAAACTTCCTACCGAAGGGTGTCATAAAGCTGAGTGAAAACATTTAACCTTAGCAATGGTAAAGGAAAAGATAAACCTTAGTGTAAAAGAGACTAAAAGGAACAGACTTAACACCCTCACTTTTGAAGAGAAAACATAAACAAACTCGTCTGGTATTAGCAAGGGTCAAACAAGAACTACTAAAATTGAAAAGGATTTACCATTTCGATATTCAGTGGCTGCTATTTCGGTGAATGAAATAATCTGGCGTTAGTCATATTAAGAAAGAAAGTTACACTAGCTACTGAAGGATTTAACGGGAAGACACCATAACCCATTTGCTATGAAGATGGAACAAGACAAAATTGGTTATATGTTTAATATTTGTTTACACATTTGTGACGAGCGGGCTTCCACCTCATCCCGTAGTATCAGAGGCTCTCATTCGATTTCCTACGACTAACATTCATTATCACTTCTCCAAGGTATCAGAGTATAATGACGTACGTGATTGCTTCTTTTGTATCTAAGCGTCTCAGGGTCCGTGGGTTATATGCTTAGACTCAAAGGTGGAGTCTGAAATAGCACAGTATTGCAAAAACCGTTCATATTTCTTTCTAGCATACAGCTGACTATGTGTGTGGTCTTGTGCTCCATTTTATCATTTAAGCATACTATACCATGTTTCCCATCCAACATTATGAAGGTTGTTCATGGACTATGAAGCCTGTTCTTGTCATGATGTGCATTTATCGATTGTCATGTAGGTTTGCCCACTAGTTCAGGGAACTATGAGAAGATATAAAGCATAGGAGTGCATGCATATGCACGTTCATATGCATGTACACATGCTCATGCTTATCCTCACGTATATTCACAAACATATATGCGTACATGCACACACATATGCACATACGTGCTTCAAACATGTATACTACAAGAGGCAAATGTTTAATCATGTTTACTTCCAATTCTTGTTTTTCTTGGCCATTATTTTTCCATTATCGGTGTTATACACGATCGCTTTTACATATATAAAAGCACTTACGAATATTTTATGGATCCATAAATCTTTTTTCTTTAAATGATGTGTTTGCATGCAAAAGCTTAAATACTGCCATTCTAAATCTTCCACGCAATCCTTAATATCATGGAAACAAAATTAGTTCTGCTAAGTATATAACATACATATCTATAAAATAGATGCTTTACAACAGGAAAAATCTTATTAGATAAAATTCTATTGCTTCAATAGGGTTTGTAGGTTGCATTAGCGAGGTTGAAATCAAGGAAAGACTTGTAAGATTGTACAAGCAATCTCATAGACGCAGACAAGTGAGGTGACTTTGAGAGTAGTGGAGCCTTCGAAATCGAAGAAGAAGAGAATCAAAGCGCTTACTGTGATACTATAATGACTTGGCCAAACGCTTTGGAGTTTTGGATACTCGTTTGCCGGCTAGTCGTTGTGGTCGGTGTGTTTTTGATCGTCGGTAGATCTGTCTTTGTGAAGGTCTGCAGGTTCAACTCTCTTTCTCTGGAGGGTCACTCGACTTGTCTGTTTGTCACTCTGGCAAAGGGGTTGAAGAATCGGCTTGTCGCTTTGTTCGATTGGCCAGTATTATTCAACTTTCTCATCACAAGGGCTCTCGCGTGGATGAATAGAATGATCACAACAAGGCCTGTACAGTGTATCATTAGGCTGACATTTTTGCCCAGGACAACTCTCCACTACCATCCCCACCCCCACCGAAAAAATAAGAAAATATATGTCACAATGAAGTCTCAAGATTATGTGAACAGGTTAAATCAAATGTGATACAAGATCAGAAATCCAGTTTTTGACACGAATGTCTAGACCTACAGTAGAGTATTTTGACCATAACCTTTATCACCTCTATTAATAAATCAGTGATTTTGGTATAGCTGACTCCAAATAGCTCTAGGAAAAATTGACTGATATATATATATATATATATATATATATATATACATGTGTGTGTGTGTGTGTGTGTGTGTGTGTGTGTGTGTGTGTGTGTGTGTGTGTGTGTGTGTGTGTTGTGTGTGTGTGTGTGGTGTGTGTGTGTGTGTGTGGTGTGTGTGTGTGTGTGTGTGTGTGTGTGTGTGTGTGTGTGTGTGTGTGTGTGTGTGTGTGTGTGTGTGTGTGTGTGTGTGTGTGTGTGTGTGTGTGTGTGTGTGTGTGTGTGTGTAATAATTTTTACCTTGAGTTTTGCTGACTTAGAATTCACAACCCAGTTAGTTGTCTAACATGCAAAGGGATGCCTAAGCCAAATTATGTAAATACAACAACTCTTGGTGGTTTTATTATCTTATATATCACAAAGGGAGACAGAAGTTCGGTGGTGACTGCCTTTATTTTAGTTTTGAATACACTTCACAGTAGTTCTCCATCACCTGAAGACACATTATTGCTCATAATATTTTAGTGCACTAGAACGTAGAAGAGGATAGTTGCCTATGGCAAGGAGGATCAGAGGAGGAGAGAGACGGGGAGTTGTGGTAATCTGAATGTGAATGAATGTGAAACTTGGGTCTCTCTCTGAATGAGCCACAGACACTAAACGCGTGTGACAGGTCTTTGGAGATGGAACCTTGAGGAGACGTTTGCAGAGGAGTCCTTCCGAGCACTGTGGACTCGCTTGGCTAAAAGTGATTTAAGTTTTTGTAGCATTACTTAGACATTGAATTAGATATTCAATACATGATGATATAAAGTAAAAACAATGTTTGTTTGTTTGCATGGTTGTTCGATGCTAATACCAATGGTTTCCATTATAATCTATTTGAATTTTATTAATAATATATATATATATATATATATATATATATATATATATATACATATATATATATATATATATATATGTATATATATATATATATATATATATATATATATATATATATATATATATATATAGTAATACCTTCTTTTGTTTTGCACTGATATCCTTAACTATTTCTATTTAATTTTCTTTTTCTCCTCCTTAATTTTTCTTCGTTGATGTTATTTAATTTTATCTTATTTATTTATCTATTATTATCTTTTAATCTGTTTATTGATATTTTGTCTTATTCTATTTTATCGTACAAACAAAGATATAACAAAGACACTGTTTTTACTATAAAGAGTATGCAAGTCAAGAACCAGATTCAAAAGAAATACATGTAATAATGAATAAATAAAAGAAAAAGAAAATAAGTTAATACTCATCTCAACACCTTGGGTGTGAAGGCCACTCTGTTTTCCACCACAATGTTTGAGTCCAAAGTGATTTAGCAAGGGACAATAGAGACGGACAGATGGGTTGACCCTCATCATTTAACCAAATGGTGACTCTCCTTCTTATGTACATAAGTTGGTAATGAAACAGATGTAAAAAACATTCCTAAGGGTTGGGCCATTCATTTATTCATTCGAATGAATTTTACTATGTATATACAGAATATATATATATATATATATATATATATATATATATATATATATATATATATATATATATGTATAGATGTATGTATGTATATGTATAAGTATATGTATATGTATATGCATATGTATATGTATATGTATATGCATATGTATATATATATATACATATATATATATATACATATATGTATATATATATATATATACATAATATAAATATAAATATACATATTCCAAGTTTATCACTTTCCCTTTCTTAGTATGAGTAGGGCTAAATAAACCAAACGATAATAACTGTTTTCGTACACCTATACTAGAATGAAAATGAGTAAAAAATCAGAACATATATTCATATGCCTTATGTATACCTACTTTTCCATTCTAGAGTAAAGATTTTGACTCTAACATTATGATAAGGCTGAAGCATCTCGTGAAGTGTAGAACCATACATTTGTAAATAGATTAGAATAGAGAATATAAATAATGTTTTTAGAATTATTTCCATCTACTGTACATTGGAATATGTCTTAATCCGGTGATGTTTGTTGGTAGGACTCCTCCGAGGTTCTGAACCC
>NC_134780.1:10805647-10808147 GCF_046742065.1 Oratosquilla oratoria | reverse complement strand
TGAGTCAAAATGATGAATGTTGCGTCCATTTGAACCAATTACGTCCTCAGTGACAAGTCTGAAGCCTGGAATCATCGAAAGACGTGGGTCATCACCCATTACGGCGTATCACGGAGCAAACGTTGTCAAAGCCAGTAAAAACAGAAAAAAAAAGAAGCACAAAATGAAAAAAAGAGGCAATAAGTCAAACGGTTGGTTTTCTCCTCTCATTTTGTTTAGATGGACGACCAGACGTCGCTTCGGCTTCTTCATGCTGACGCTAGCATTTTTTAGTCTCTTAACAATTAGAGACCGAGATGATTTACGGGATGGTCTCCTGTGACCGTTTTGGTGAGACATCAAATCTGCCAGTAAGCTTCAGATCTCAGCTGAAGATAAGAAATGCAAATAGATTTCACTTGGAAAAAATGAGAAGACAATTGAGCACATGATCTATTGTAGTTCCGTCTGTCTTTCCTTCTCTAGTTGCTTCCTTTAATACTCTCTCTTCTTCTACTACTCTTTCTTCTCCTACTCCTCCTCTTTCTTTCACTCGACTACTACTACTATTGTTCCTATTACTGTTGCTTTTCCTCCTCTTTCTCCTCTCCTTTCTCTTTAATCTCCTTACTCTCTACCTTCCCTTCCTATCCCTACCTATTGTTTTTCCTCCTTTTTCCTCCTCCTCCTCCTCCTCCTCCTCCTTTCAGTCCTGATTGTCAGGTTCCTCCTGGTCCTCTTTCTCCTAAACCGTCCCTCTCTTCCTTCTTGTTCTTCTCTTTACCAGTCTCCTCCATTTCTTTCCTTCCCTTTCATTTTCCCACTTCTTCCCTCTTTCCCCTCTTTTTCCCTCTTCCTCCTCCTGCTCTTCCTCCTCCCTCTTCTCTTATTCCGTTTTCCTTCTCTATTACCTCTACTTCCTCTTCCCTCTCTCAATTCCTCCTTACACACCACCATCAAGAGACAAGGCCAATAAGCAGAGGCATGACGTCATCAAACTAAGTGTATGCAATCCGTATAGTCCTTGGCCAACGCCATCATGCTATAGAATACAATTAATATAAACGTGTGTGTTAGCCCCATATTTGAATTACTTGTGAATAATTAGAATATCAATGGTCTAATTTGTATATATTGAATTCTAGAAACATGGTATATGTATAAAATCTGTAGTATCAATATTATGAATTTTTGAAATACGAGATATCAAATTTCACTCACAATTGAAAAAAACAGCACCTTTCTCACCCTTTCTATTCACCAGTGGTTAAGGTTTTAATGTTGTTTTATGTATTGTTTTACTGTTACACTCACATCGTTCTAAACTACGTTTATGTGTTCTATAAGTGAGCCTACATTTTTTTCTAATACACAAATCATCACAGATGAGTTATTTTGGAGATATTGATTTAGACTACTAGAGTAATGGATTGAAATGGTTTCGTGTTAGTCTTAAGTTTGAAAGCAAAAATAAATAAATAAATAGATTAATGAATAAAAAGTCTGAGCCTGCCCCGGCAACCCCATAAGCTATGGTCGTTGTAAAAGGGGGTAGAGAAGATGTCTGGGGCACCTTAGGGGTGGCTTAGCAATTTGAATAAGGTTAGGTTTGTTAACAGTTTTCTACCTCTTTTGCAATGGAGAGAAGCTAATTATAAAATTGATAATTTTTTAAGGTTACATTCGTTCAAAGAGCATGAAAACACAAAGAAGAAAGAATAGAAAAATATATAATATATTTTACTCACAAATGAAAATGGGTGGGGGGTAATGAAATTTCATCTTATTTCATATTAGTCACAGTGGTTTACTGCATGGTGGTTCAATAGAAGATATAATAATACCAACAATAGTTAGCCACACAAAAATAATGATAATATTATTAGACTAGAACACGTGCGAAACACATTTACCTACTTGACACTGAGATTCTTTGGGAAAAGAAAATAAGTTACGTTTGAAAACACTTTCATGATTCCCACGACACTTGGGAACATAACATCATTTCTGCATTGTTAGAGCGCACACGAGCGAGGAAAGAATGCATGGATATCACAGCGCCAACACGCGGTATATCACAGCAAACAGCGGGATGGTACAAGAGGCATTAGATTCAGTTTTACGTTATTGCTATGTGTGATACCAAATGCTTCTATGTCTTGTCTCTCAGTGGTGCTATCTTTCTCCTCCTCCTCCTCTTCCTTCTCCTCCTCCTCCTCTTCCTTCTCCTCCTCCTCCTCTTCCTTCTCCTCCTCCTCCTTTTCCTTTTCCTCCTCCTCCTCCTAACCCGAATCCTCCTATGCCTTCCTCCTCCCAATCATCATTTATTCCCCTCTTCCTCCTCTTACACCTCCTGTTTCAAATTTTCTCTCTTTCTATGTTTTTATCTCCCTGTTTGATTTCCCTCCATTCCTCTTTATTTCCTCTCTCTCCTCCCACTTACCTCCCTGTTTTATTTTCCCTTCATTCCTCTTATTTTCTCTCCCTCTTCCTCTTTGTCCTCCTGTCGTACCTCCCCCAC
>NC_134780.1:10790647-10793147 GCF_046742065.1 Oratosquilla oratoria | reverse complement strand
TATGTGTGTGTGTGTGTGGTGTGTGTGTGTGTGTGTGTGTGTGGTGTGTGTGTGTGTGTGTGTGTGTGTGTGTGTGTGTGTGTGTGTGTGTGTGTGTGTGTGTGTGTGTGTGTGTGTGTGTGTGTGTGTGTGTGTGTGTGTGTGTGTGTGTGCGTGCGTGTGTGTGTGTGTGTGTGTGTACGCTTGTGTTTGTATACACACACGCTTCGTTTATCAGATTTCACTCACTCTCTTCTCTCCTCTATGAATTCGACATTCCCTGTGGTATTTTATGGCTTTGCCTTATAGACTATTGGTCACTGCCTACTTCGCACTGAAAACATATCTGATACTAGCTGCAGTCTGTCTATGAGAATACAACCAAAAACACTCAGGCTTCTATTGCACTTGACTTTCATGAAATAAGTGCAAGTACTAATACTTCTGCATTTGGTGTTGACGTTGTGTATATTGGTACTATGGAAGCAAACCGTAAATATAACATATTGATGTATTACCATATCAAATAGTCATGTTATCAAGTTATGAATTAGTAGGAAATGTGAGCTAATAGTTCCGCTTTAGCTCAAGTATTTTTTCTAGTCAATTCTTTTGAGCTCATTAGTATGAGTGGAACATATAAGATCCCTCTGTTATGCTAGATTTCTTCGTTTTACTATTTAGTGTAATTATTCACAGTAAGAAGTGTCCTCTGCTCTAACAAAAATTTTTGCCCTAGAATCTTAGTCACTTATCACATTCTTTTATATTGATGCCCTTGTGGTTAAGCTCAAGTAGAAATTCTTTATTTCTCCCTTCCATGACCGTGACTTGGATGTCCTACTTATGCTTGCATGTTAGCTGCAACAACTATCCTACATCATTAATTTTATTAGTTGAATATGCGGCGGGGCAGCCCAGTGGATACCGTGTCGAACTCCTGAATAGGTGGTCGTGAGTTTGGTTCTCGGGACCCGCTGCGTGCTTCTTGCCTTGGTGGCCGACAGCCCTGGCCAGGTGGGGAGGTGACCCAAACATTGGCACAAAAAAAATCAGGTATCCACCCACTGTTATCATCGTCTTCTTTAGGGACGTTTGCCACTTATTTCATTTGGCACAAAACTACAGTATATATCTGGTGCCCAGTTATGATGTATACTTATATATGAGCTGATGTTTGTATCTGTTATAGCAATGTCATAAGCATAAATTCTATTAGTTGATGCTAAGGAAAAGCATGTCGATGTCAGATTCACTGTAAAATACGTTGCTCTATCTGTTAATCATATCTATATGTTGTTGGTAATCCGGTTAGTATTCTCAGTTCTAATGATGATAAACGTGTTTTTTTATTTTCTTTATAATCCACTAGGGTAATAGTGCGTGTTGCTAAGAGAGTTGAATGGAAGACAGCTTAATCGTAGACAGAATAAGAGGAAGTGTTCTACTAAAAGGAAAAGATTATTGACTTAACCTTCTCCCTCTTTCCTAGGAAGAAAGTTACAGAAATACTAGAATAGTCTTACGGAAGTTAGAACAAGATAGCCTGTGACATCAGATTCGAAATGAGTTGTATTGAATTCTTTCTATGTATAACGAAGGCAGTTATTGTGCATTGAAAGTATGTGACCACTTTGTTTCACTCATGATAACGGTATATCAAGAACATCTGGTGTCCATGCCACCTGCTGGTCATGAAGGTTCAGGAGTATGACCTACACATGATGAAGTGCTTTGAATGTTCCACGCCAATTACAAATAAAAGTATACGATGATGAACATATGTAATACCTCTCGAATTTGCATACATCTGTTGCTGCCCATCAGGGTGGACACGCTTATTACAGTATAAATATCATTAATATTTTCTCAGCCAATGCTATAAGTATAGCCTAACAAGCATGCCATTGTAATGATTACGAAGTCTAGTGAAAATGTAATGCTGAATTTGCAACATCAATTTCTAGTCTCCTTTCATTTTTTGTCTTATTTTATCTGCGCTGAATTTTCTTTCCCCAGTCATCGCCCGTATTTGTTCCTTTTCTCCTTTTTATTTCTTTATTCTCTTCCTCTCGTATTTACTTACCTCATCTTTCTATCGCTTCCCCATGCCATGCTATAGCGCATATATATGCTACCTATTTACTCTGCCTCTCTTCTTTAATTGGTCTCTTATTTTTTTCTTCTATTTTTTTTTCAGACACCTCAATTACAAGGTTTTCATCTCCATCCCATCACGTGTTTAACTACAATTTGTTCACTCTAACTTGGTCAAAACCTTCCTTGCCGATTATGATCAATAGGCCATGCGTAATTCCCAGAGCTTATTGAGTTTATTGACTTAAGCGTGGGTCAGTGGTAATGTGCGCGAATGGCAACTAATAGGTACGCTAAGTGTGTGAAGAATCATTATTAACTTTCAAATTTCTAAAACTTTATAACTTCTTAGAAATATTGCTTCAATCAGATTGACGATTTGCTACAACTACTAAGCCTTTGCTACCATACAACAAAGGGACTA
>NC_134780.1:10770647-10775647 GCF_046742065.1 Oratosquilla oratoria | reverse complement strand
TCACGTTCGAAGAGTGTGTAGTCCAAAGTCACTCGCTTATATACATACATGTTTTTTACTATAACATACTGATCAAACATCTTTTTATTTCACGAGGCTGCCTATATTACATTTGTTTCTTCACGTCCTACTTCTCCATCTCATACACCTCCTCCTCCTCCTCCTCCTCCTCCTCCTCCCTCTCTGTCTCCTCTATTCACCCCTTCACCCTCTTCCACCAACTTTCATTCTATCTTCCTTCAACTTATCTAGATGTACGCTCTATCAACTTTATCTACAACTCATTACAAATATTTCTGTTAAGCTTAAATATTTTCAGTCTCCATATCACGTTTCTATTTTCTCTCTTTATATATATATATATATATATAAATATATATATATATATATATATATATATATATAAATATATCTTTATATATATATATATATATATATATACATTATATGTATGTGTATATATATATGTATGTATATATATGTATATATATGTATATATATATATATATTTTTATATATATATATATATATATACAGTATATACATATATATAAATATATATATTATATATATATATATATAAGACAGGGGTGAATAGAAAATGGTTGTATATGGATGATGTTGGGATGCATGAGGTGGAATGGGTGGGGGGATTGGGGGCGAGGTAGTATGTGTGAGCAAATTTGACGCAGCCCGTAGGGATTTCTCCACGTCTTCTCCTTTTAGGCATGGGGGAACGGAGAGGGGGGGTCGCCGATTTAATGAAGCGGCCTTGCTGTGGATGTGCTGTGACTTGCGACACTGCCTCTGACCCAGGGCAGTAGACAAGGTGCAGGGATGACCCGTCATCCAATAGGTACTAAGATGAGAGGGAGGGTGGAGGAAAGTGGAGTGTATTTAGGGATGGAATGTGTCGGAATGATTTTATGCCCTTTTCTTTTTGGCTACCTCCCTTGAAAAGGGGGAAAATTCTTGGTATATGTATATATATATATATATATATATATATATATATATATATATATATATATATATATATATATGTATATGTATATATATATATATGTATGTATGTATGTATATATATGTATATATATACATACATATAAAAAATATATATATATGTATATATATATATATATATATATATATATATATATATATATATATATACATACATACTGTGTTGAGTTGATGAGCACGTGGTCACGAGTTCGATTCCCTGGACCCGCTGAGTGCTTCTTGCGTTGGTTTTCGACAGCCCTTGCCAAGCGGAGAGGCGACCAAAATATAGGCTTAAAAAAGGAGCGGCTTGCCGCAAATGACAGGGCTTCCTCTACCAGGGGTTCCTTACTTCACACTTCGTGGGAGTGGGATGGCGAGTTTAGGGGAGTTACACTGATGGACCTCAGATTAAGAAAGGCTTCAGACGAATGACGTAGAAATGTAAAATAGTTTCATTAACATAAGAGCGTTAAAAGGAGGATTTTTCGTGAAGACATTTGTAAACAGATGGAAAAAATGAAGAGTTAAATGAGAACCCATGGTATACAAGAGATTATATTAATGGAGGAGGAAATATAGTTTATAATAGTATCTGTAAAATGGTAAAAATCATCAGAAATGAACAAGCAGAAACAGTGACTGTAACTTAGAAGGATAGCTTAGTAATCTAAGATTTGTAGTATTTCATCAAAACCTATTAATATGCCTACCTCAACTGAATAGGATTTACAAAAAGAAAAAATCTAAAGTGACAAAATATCAAACAGAAACTTTTAAGATTCTCAATAGACATTTCGGAAATCGTGCTGACGATAAAAAAAATCATGTACAGAAAAGATATTTCGTAAGATTTCTTTTAAGAATGTACTTGAAAAATTTAGATTAGCTAAGAATTAAAAGTATAGGAGACTGAATATACTGAATGATAGCAAAGAATGAATAGCTTACCTAGTGGGCGTCATAAGTCAGTCCTGTTTATATAACTTCTAAGGGCAGATAGTGTAGAGAATAAAATATGGATGAAAGGTACGAGGAAGTCAGAAGATGAAGAGATGATGCAATTGAGCTAACGGGAGATTTAAAACCACCAAAGGGAATGACCTGAAATCTGAATGACATCAGTCGTCTCCCCAGCAAGCGTCGCAGAGGTTGTTATAAAGGACCTCATAATAGTCAAAGAAACAAGCAAAATTATGAATAAGATGCTAAGGAGTGTAATGATGAATATGAGATATATTCCTTATAAGAAGGACAATTCCTGATAATACTCTGCAGATATGGGTGTCTGGGCTCTTATACCCCTTGTTACTGCATCGATCCTCTCCTGAAGAATCAACCAGTGAAAATGCCTTCCATCCACTTAGTATAGGGCATTGCGTGGAGACGGTTTATGCAGTCAACATTCTAAGGACATTATTAACATCTCCATTGCCTAGATTTACACATCATCTTTTATGATTGGAGACTAGTCCTCACTCAAAACGGAATGTTGATTCATTTTAATTTCTACTACCTTCCATCAATCCTTTACTACTTCTGTGACTCCTCCTCCTTGTCACGACATTCTCTCCATGAATAGAAGATCCTTCTTCCTTCTCCTCCTCCTCTTCCTCCTCCCCCATCTTCCTCTTCCTCCTCTTTCTCCCCTCCTCCTCCTTCCTCCTCTTCCCCTTTCTTCTCTACATTTTTCTCATCCTCTTCCTCCTCTACCTCTTTCTTCACCTCCTCCTCCAACTCCTCCCTCTAGTGGCACCCCTACGGATCTGAGACACGCAGCGTTCTTTTATAATTGAAGAATAATCTCCACAAAAAAGAAGACGTATTTCCATTCACGTTTAACTTCTGCTAGCTTTTCTTTAAGCTGCCCCACCTTAAATCTCTCACTCATCTCTATGACTCCACCTCTTCGGCGCGATATTGTCACCATAGATAGAAGTGCTAATTTCTGCCGACAAAACAATAATCCATCTTCATCCATTCTCCCTCGCTCCTTCTCCCTCCTCCCTCCTCCCTCCTCCCTCCTCCCTCCTCCCTCCTCCCTCCTCCCTCCTCCCTCCTCCCTCCTCCCTCCTCTCTCCTCCCCTCCCTCCTCCCTCCTCCCTCCTCCCTCCCTCCTTCCTCCCTCCTCCCTCCCTCCCTCGGGCCTCCTCCTCCTCCCTCCTCCCTCCTCCCTCCTCCCTCCTCCCTCCTCTCTCCTGCCTCCTCCCTCTTCCCTCCTTCCTTCTCCCTCCTCCTTCCTCCCTCCTCCCTCCTCTCTCCTCCCTCCTCCCTTATCCGTCATCCCTTCTCCCTTCTCTTTCCTCCTTACCCCCTTTCCCATCTACCCTTCTTTATCCATCTTCTTCCTTTCTTTTCAATCCCTCCATACCCCCTCCTTGTCCCTTCATCTCTCCTTTTCTTCCCTTCTCCGTTCCCATTTTTTCTTCCCTTCTTCCTCCTCTCACCTCCCCCTCCCTCTGCCTTCTATCTTCCTCCCTCCTCACTAGTCCATCTTCCCTTTTTCCTCCTTCCTTCTACGTCTTCTCTCCTCCTTACTATCCACTCTTTATTATCTCCTCCCTCTTCCCTTTTCCCTCCTCCCTTCTCCTTCCTCCCTCTCCAATCCTCCCTCCTCCCTTCTCCCCTTTACATACTTTCTCCTTCTTCTTTCTTCGTCCCAATTCTCTCCTCTCTTTTCTCTCCATCTTTCTCTCTACTTCCTCCTCCCTAGTACCTCTTGTATCCTTTTTCCTCCCTACTCCCTATTCCTCTTCCCTCCTCATTATTTCCTCTTCTCTTCTTCCTTCTCCAACTTCTCTCATTCCTCCTCCCTCCTCTTTCTCCGGCACCCCCAACTCCCTACTCCCTTTTCCTTCCCTACCTCTCTACTCTCTCCTCCTACTCCCTATTCCCTCCACCATCGAATCCACAGCCTCCACCTTCCTCCCTATCTCTCCACCCTCTTCGATGCTCCCTCCTCATTCATCCCTCTTTCCTAATCCCTCCTCTTCTTACATCTTCCCTCCTACCTCCCACTACATAATTACTTCCTCCTACATGCTCCCTCTTCCCTCCTTCATCTTCTCCATCCTCTCTAATCCCTCATCCTACCTCACCTTCCTCCTACATTCTACCCCCTACCTCTTTTCTCCTCCCTCTTTCTACTCCCTCCTCCATTCTTCCACATTCCTCCTCCTGTTTCTTTCTCTCCTCCTCCCTCCTCCCTCCTCCCTCCTCCCTCCTCCCTCCTCCCTCCTACCTCCTTCCTCCTCCCTCCTCCCTCCTCCCTCCTCCCTCCTTCCTCCTTCCTCCTACCTCCTTCCTCCTCCCTCCTACCTCCTTCCTCCTCCCTCCTACCTCCTTCCTCCTCCCTCCTCTCTCCTCCCACCTCCCTCCTCGCTCCTCATTCCTACACTCGTTATTCCTCCCTCCTGCTTTCTCTTTCCTCCCTCCTCCCTCCTTCCCTTCTCCTCCTTTATCATTCTTCCCTCTTCCCTCCTCCATTTTCCTTCTTCCTTCCTCCCTACTTCTCTCTTCTCTCCTTCTTCCTCCCTCTTTCCTTTTCTTCTGTACCTCTTCTCTCTTCCCACTTCCCTCACCCTTGTCCTTCCTTCTCCCTCCTCCCTCATCTCTCTTCCCAACTTCCTCTCCTTTCATCCCTCTTCACTACTACCCTCCTTCCTCTCCTTTCATTCCTCTTCATTACCTCCCTCCTTCCTCCTCCCTCCTCCCTCCTCCCTCCTCCCTCCTCGCTCACCTCCTCCTACTTTCTCCTACTCCTACTTCCTCCTCCTCCTCCTCCCTCCTCCTCCTACCTCCTCCTCTTCCCTCCTCTTTCCTCCCTTCTTCCCCTCCTCCCTCCTCCCCCTCCCCTCCCTCCTCCTTCCCCCTCCTCCTTCCTCCCTACTCCCTGTTCCCTCTTCTCTCCTCCATCCTCTTTCCTCCCTCCTCATTCCTCCCTCCTTCCTCTTCTCTTTTCCCTCCTCCCTCTTTCCTCCTCCTCTTTCTCTTTCCTA
>NC_134780.1:10755647-10760647 GCF_046742065.1 Oratosquilla oratoria | reverse complement strand
ACGAATAAAAGGAAAAGGGACCATCTGGAAAGCTTCTGGTTATGTAGAAAGTCAATGCTCTGGAAAAAGAGATACAGAAATATAGAAGATAGGAAGCCAATGACAAATTTTTCAAATAAATTGGAATGTTGAGGCTCAAATTCAAAATAGGAATCTAACGTTGGTCAGTTATAAGATCTCCACATGAAATGGGAAGGTATGTTTCTGACCGTAGATGGAAAATGGAATAAAAAGGACAGACAAAGACTTCTGGAGAGGGAGAAAGGGATGAAGAAGTAATTAAGAACGGAAGGATCGTGACTGTGTGAAGGAGCCACAAATGAAAATGGAAGTCATTTAAGGATATCAAGAAGCACGAGAGAAAGAGACAGTGATTAAAGGCAGGTGGCTGGGTCATGCTGGGTCAACTAAGGTTAAATTAAGAAAGGAATGAGTAGGTTCAGGTCAAGAACATGATAACTGAAGAAGAGGAAAAATAGAAAAAGAGAGAGAGTGAAGAAGGAAGAGACAAAATAGACAACACGAAAAGCAGTAGCCAGGAAAGCTTGAGGGAAGGAGATAAAAGAGTGGGTAGGGAGAGGGGGGGGGTTGCCCGCAGACAAAGACGTCACGTTATTCGATGGGCGGCCTTGGCTTACTGGGCAAAGGGCAGTGGATTTTCCCTTTCTGTCTTCTGCCCCTCTCACCTCCACCAATGAGAAACGCAGTATATAATTAATTGTAATTAATCCAAAAATATTTAGATTATCTGAGGGAGAAGATGTAAGTGAATACTGGACACGATATTTGTTGGCTCGAATTTCGGTATATGAAAAATCGACCTTAAAGAGCAAATTACGGTCCTCGGATGCTTTTATAGACCTCTGTGAGTAAAACTTTGAACTGTTGACTGTTGCATTAGTGTGGTTCTGTTCCTATGTAAATATTTGCCAGTTCTTTTTATTCGAAAAAATGGAGTGAAATTATCAAGGTTGATGAATAGTGAGCTTAGGTCTGTTCTCTTTCTCGCGGTTGCACATCCTGGATAAGCCAAGGATGTGATTTGAACACAAGCGGTGAAGAGATAATTCTTTATGACTGTCTTCTTCTCCTGGTTCTTCTTCTTCTTCCTGTTGTTGTTGTTGTTGTTGTTGTTGTTGTTGTTGTTGTTGTTGTTGTTGTTGTTGTTGTTGTTGCAGTTGTTGTTGTTGTTGTTGTTGTCGTTGTTGTTGCTGTTGTTGTTGTTGTTGCTGCTGCTGCTGTTATTGTTGCTGTTGTTGTTGCTGTTTATGTTGTTGTTGTTGCTGTTGTTGTTGTTGTTGTTGTAGTTGTTGTTGTTGTTGTTGTTGTTGTTGTTGTTGTTGTTGTTGTTGTTGTTGTTGTTGTTGTTGTTGTTGTTGTTGTTGTTGTTGTTGTTGTTGTTGTTGTTGTTGTTGTTGCGGTTGCTGTTGCTGTTGTTGTTGTTGTTGTTGTTGTTGTTGTTGTAGTTGTAGTTGTTGATGTTGTTGTTGTTGTTGTTGTTGTTGTTGTTGTTGTCGTTGTCGTTGTCTTCTTCTTCTTCTTCTTCTTCTTCTTCTTCTTCTTCTTCTTCTTCTTCTTCTTCTTCTTCTTCTTCTTCTTCTTCTTCTTCTTCTTCTTCTTCTTCTTTTCTTCTTCTTCTTTTCTTCTTCTTCTTTTTCTTTTTCTTCTTTTTCATTTTCTTCTTCTTCTTTTTCTTCTTATTCTTCTTCTTCTTCTTCTTCTTCTTCTTCTTCTTCTTCTTCTTCTTCTTCTTCACTTTCTTCTTCACTTTCTTCTGCTTCACTTTCTTTTTCTTCATTTCTTCTTCTTCTTCTTCATTTCTTCTCCCTTTTCTTCTTCTTCTTTTTCTTCTTCTTCATTTCTTCTCCTTCTTCTTCTTCTTCTTATTCATTTCTTCTTCCTCTTCTTCTTCATTTCTTCTTCTTCTTCTTCTTCTTCTTCTTCTTCTTCTTCTTCTTCTTCTTCTTCTTCTTCTTCTTCTTCTTCTTCTTCTTCTTTTTCTTCTTCTTCTTCTTCTTCTTCTTCTTCTTCTTCTTCTTCTTCTCCTATTGCTTACCGGGCTTTATTCTCTGTCTCTCTTTTTTTTTTAATTCAATTGTTTTCTTTTCATCCGTCTTTGCTCTTATTCTAGGAGGAGTCACAGTTCCCCAGATATTCTTCCACGTCCTCGTTTACCCTCACCTCCCACGGCGGTCTCCTCCCTCTACCTCCTCCTCATACTCTCCTCCTTCCTCTCCCGGTTCACACCGACCCCCCCCCCCCTTCGTCACCTATTCTTCCCCGCATCTTGATGAGAAATGACGATCCCCTCATCACCCCTACGCTGATGGACAGCTCTGATCATGGGTGACTGGTGACATAGCATCACAGCATCCACAGCCCCATATAAGAAGCCAGATGGTGCCACTGTGATCTTGCAGCTGTTGATGACCTCGCCCTATGTCTGATGGCCAACTCCCTTTTATAGAAATACTGCTTCTTCTTCTTCTTCCTTTTTTTCTTCTTCTTTTTTCTTCTTTTCTTCTTCTTATTTTTCTTTCTTCTTGTTTTTTCTTCATGTTTTCTTTCTTATTTTCTTTCTTCGTGTTTTTCCTTTTTATTTTCTTTCTTCTTATTTCTTCTTGTTCTTCTCATTTTCTTTCTTTTTGTTTCTTCTTCTTCTTCTTCTTCTTCTTCTTCTTCTTCTTCTTCTTCTTCTTCTTCTTCTTCTTCTTCTTCTTCTTCTTCTTCTTCTTCTTCTTCTTCTTCTTCTTCTTCTTCTTCTTCTTCTTCTTCTTCTTCTTCTTATTCTTCTCTTCTTCTTCTTCTCTTTATTCTTCTCCTTCTCCTTTTCTTCTTCTTCTTCTACTTCTTCTTCTCTTCTTCTTCTTCTTCTTCTTCTTCTTCTTCTTCATCTTCTTCTTCTTCTTCTTCTTCTTCTTCTTCTTCTTCTTCTGTTTCTTCTTCTTCTTCTTCTTCTTCTTCTTCTTCTTCTTCTTCTTCTTCTATCTCCCATCAATGCAGCAAAACACAGTACATCCAGAGTTTTTCCCTGTTGATAGGGTGATGATTGTTATGAAAACAGTATTGAATGATGAAAAAATCCTTGTTTGTTTCCAAGTTTTGTTAGTTTAAGAAGGCGAGATATGGTATATTTTTTAATTTCATGCCTTATATATATATTGGGTATTTCCTCTCGTGCACAAGGTTTAGAAAGGCTGAGCACACAATTAACTTTATGTCTTCTCTCCCTTTAACCCTTCAATGACCTTGCCTCCCTTTAAGCTCAATGAAATTGTATGGTGAAGAGATATGGGCTACACCCACTAAAGCTTTCCATTATCCACGCAATTTCTCTTTCTTTTCTAATTTTCAAATAACGTATGAATTCTTTTTTTTATATAAATGCAAGGTTCTGCTAGGCCAGTTTAGAAATTTTATATTTTCTTATGGTGTATGGAGATTTTTTTAAAACTAAAAGCTGCTTAATATGGAAATGTGTAAGATTTCTTTTCCTAAGTGTTCTATTCAGTAAAGAAAAAGTGGGAAGTGTCTATCTCATATTTATAGAAAATTTATTTCCGTGTTTCAGAATGGTTTAGCCATTTTATGAATAGAAGATCTTGCATGACAAGTTTAGAGATTTTACATTTTTTTAGGAAAAAAAAAGAGGTTAGAATGGAAGCTTTTAAATTGATGAAGGTAATATGTTTACTATCTTTTTTTAGTAAAGAAATAGCGTGAAGTTCGTACCTCACACACTTACAGAAATATTATTTCGGTGTTTCAGAATGGGTTGCCTATCATAAACAGTAGTTACTGGCATGAACTCATTATCTGCCATGTCATTAAGGCGAAGATTTCCTCGGGTACTTAGCAGACAGATATGGAGAGACGGTCCTCATATATTTATTGCATCATCGTTATATACTACAACATATATTACGATTCTTTTTAATGGTATAGGTGTTCAAGCAAATGGTTCTAGGTAATTACGGCTGGAGTGTTGATTATAGTGGTATTAAAGTACTTATGCCTTTTATTAACTAAGTAAGAAGGAACAAAAGCTAAAGAGAGTTCGTCATAAAGGTGAGGAAGAGGTAAATTAAAAGAAAAAATTTCTTACGATGATTTTATGAAGTGATGTACTAGCAAATTTATCAAAGATTATAGGAAGACGTGAGTTAATAATGTGTTCATAAAACAAAAATAATCTTAGTTACGCTATTTCGTTTTGGGGAATAAGTTCTATAGGAAAGGAAATATATACATACATATACCAAGGCTTTTTCCCCCTTACAAGGGAGGTAGCCAAAAAGAAAAAGGCATAAAATCATTCCCACCCATTCCATCCCTGAATACACTCCACACCCCTCCACCCTCCCTCTTATCTTAGCACCTACTGGATGACGGGTCATCCCTGCACCTTGTCCACTGCTCTGGGTCAGAAGCAGTGTCGCAAGACACAGCACATCCACAGCAAGGCCCCTTAATTAAATCGGCGACCACCCCTCTCCGTCCCCCCATTGCATAAAAGGAGAAGATGGGGAGAAATCCCTTCGGGCTGCGTCAAATTTTGCTCACACATACTACCTCACCCCCCATCCCCCGGCCCATTCCACCTCATGCATCACAACATCATCCATATACAACCATTCTCCATTCACCCCTGTCTTCTGTCCTCTCCCGTCCTTCCTCAACAGACATTCCCTCTTCCCCAAAGCCCCCTTCACCCAATCCATCCACCTCATCCTAGGACGTCCCATCATGTTCACTCCCTCCACATCTACCTTCCATACCTCCTTTACTAGTCTTTCTTCACTCATTCTTTCCATGTGTCCAAACCATCCTAATATTTCTTTTATCAATCCTATCTCCCAACTCCCTTTTTACCCCTGTTCTCCTCATCACCTCATCATTTCTCACTCTATTCAGCCTAGTAACCCCCATCATACTTCTCAGACACCTCATCTCAAACACATTTAAACTCCTTCTCTCTTCCTCTCTTATGTTCCATGTTT
>NC_134780.1:10743147-10748147 GCF_046742065.1 Oratosquilla oratoria | reverse complement strand
AGATAGAAAGAGACACAGAGAGAGAAAGAGAGAGAGATAGAAAGAGAGAGACACACAGAGAGAAAGAGAGAGAGATAGAAAGAGAGAGACACAGAGAGAGAGATAGAAAGAGAGAGATAGAAAGAGAGAGACACAGAGAGAGAGAGAGAGAGAGAGAGAGAGACACACAGAGAGAAAGAGAGAGAGATAGAAAGAGAGAGACACAGAGAGAGAGATAGAAAGAGAGAGATAGAAAGAGAGAGACACACACAGAGAGAGAGAGAGAGAGAGAGAGAGAGAGAGAGAGAGAGAAAACAGAATGACTCCACAGGCTTCAAGAGGGCATGAAACAGCTTCTCGATCCGGAACAAGAAATCAAAGAGCCCTAGTTACCGGTATATGCATCAAGATTACCCGACCGCAGTATTAAGATAAAGTGAATATGACTGGGTATAATGGGCGAGCAGAGGATGACTCGGTGCAATAAGCGGAGAGGTGAAAACGGCCTTTTACAAGGGCAGGACAAGTGTGACTTTGGGATTACCAGAGGAGGAAACGGATCGAGGAAGAGGGCTTTGGGGGAGAGGGAATGAAGAGGATGAAGAGGAGGAGGATTAAAAGAAGAAAGGGAGGCAGCAAAACGGGACGGGGAAGGGAGTAGGGCGAATAGAAAGAGGTCGAAGGAAAGGGAGAAAAGAGAGTAGGAGATAGGGAAAGGGATGAGGGTTTAAACCTTGAGAACTGATAGGGCCATGAAGAGAAAGCCCCTAAGATACATCGACGGATATGAACTGTTCAGAAAGTTGTTCGATAGAGTCCTGGGAGATCATCTCAGTAACAGTTGAGTAAAAACTAAACAGACGATTTATGACAAAAAAAAAAAAAAAAGGAAAGACTGGGTACTAAAGAAAACAATGATTGAGAAGAAAAACATAAGGAGCATCTGCATAAATACTATTGACCATATGTGGAGATAAAGCAGTGCATCCTTAGAAATTGATACAATGGGTTGAAGAAGAGTGAATGCGTGCAGAAGAGGAACCGGGAGTCACAGCACAAAATGCAAGGAAAGATATTAGTAACATATTAACTTTGCCGCTTTAAAGGCATCAACAAACGAGTCGCGGAATGGAAGAAAAAACGAGAACTCGCAGATAAGTAATCTCTTTCTCTCTCTCTCTGTCTCTCTCTCACTCTTTCTCTCTCTTTCTCTCTATATATATATATATATATATATATATATATATATATATTTATGTATACTATATATATATATATATATATTATATTATATTATATATGATATATGTATATATATACATACATATATATTATATACATATATATATATACATATACATATGATATATATATATATATATATATATATATATATACATATAATATATATATATTAGTATTAATATATATTAATATATAATATTAAAATAATAATTAATATAATATACATATATATTTATATGTATATATATGTATGTATATATGTATATGTAATTATGTACATATATGTATATATATATACTATATATATATATATCTATAATATATATATATATATATTAATATATATATATATATATATATTATATATATATATATAAATAAATAAATAAAGACGACAAAATGAATGGTAGGATGGTAAGATAAACACCAAGAATCGTTGGAGTTTTTATTCATTGACGTTTCATTTATAGCAGACTTCTTCAGAGTGTATGCAAGAACAGAAAATCAACATATTTATAACCCGCGCACTCGATGTCACGTTCCTTTCCAAACCTACACCATTCCTCTCTCTCGGCCCCTTGAACTCCAGGAGTAACAAATAACTGGACATTTTTGACAATTTAATAAAACGTTATTTATAGCAGAGCTGGGATGTCATGAATGCTGCCTTGACTATTTTCCTCTTTTTGTTGTCTATTTGCTTTATAATAAGCAGTCGCTAAGGCAAGGGTTCGAGTCCTTGCGGTGGAGCTTATTTCCATTTGTCAAAATGACACATATATATAATTTTATATATATATAGGTGTATATATATATATATATATATATACATACATATGTATATATATATGTATATATATTTATATATATATATTTATATATATATATGTATATGTATATTTATATATTTATATATATATGTATATATATGTATATTTATATATGTATATTTATATATATATATATATATGTATATATATATATATATATATATATGTATATATATATTTAGATAATGTATATATATATATATATCTTACAAGTGGGTCGATACCTATAAACTAAGAGAAGGGAGGAGAGTAGGCAAAAACACACTAACAAACAATTAATCAGACATAACCGGCAGATATATCAGAATGAAGTAATGGTCATAGTAAATTTTATACATTATACATCGGGTTTAATAAACTCAAGCTTAAATACTTTTAAGCTGCAACTCTCCGGGAAACGCCCATCAGTTAGAAAGGATGCTTTGGCCTTAGCTAAATCCAAATACATTATACATGGCACCTAGATAAAGGGGATTTAATTCTCTTTTTACCAAAGCCATGCCATAGAGATGCGTGAAGCAGATGATCGGGAACCAGAGGAAGAGGGCATGTAATTCCTAATATAGAAAGAGTTAAGGAATTTTTGAGGAGTGTGATAATGTATGGAAAATATATGAGATATATAGTGATAATAGAAGAAATAATGTAAATTATATATGTAATAAAAAGGTGAGTGAGAGAAGTACATAAAAAAGAATGGATATATGAATAAAGGAAAAGGTAGGGAGAATAAAAGATGAAGGAATTTGGTTAGCATAAAATCATAGATGTCGTGGAGTTGGAAAGACATAGAGAGCTATGAAAGAAGAATGATTTGTAAAATGGAAGAAATGGAAAGAGACGGTGAAATACTAGAGAAAGCAACTTAGTGTCCTAATTAATTTCTAAATTAAAACTATAATGAATAAGATGTTCTACTCGAAATAGTATGAATCTATTTACAGCCAGTGTTTGTCCTCACCTGAGTAAACTCCTTTGGCTTTTGCTAGAATAGGATTATCTAAAATAAAACGCGAAAGTACTTATATTACTGTGGATAAAAAAGACATCTCAAAGAAAAACTAACTCCTAACTGATGAGGATAGAGAGGATAATTGTAAAAAAAAAAGGAGGGGGGTAAAGAATACTGATTCAAACAAATAAAAAAAAATATATATGACAGAAAGTAATTGTAAGTGTAAAAATGGAAGAAAAAATAATACAGAAGAAACTAGTGCGAATAAACAGGAATGAGAAGGATATAATGCAAATCAAATAAATGAATAAACAAATAAAATAGAATAAGAACGAAGAAAAAATATAAATAAGATAAAATGAGAGAGTAGGTTAGGGAGAGGGATGGAGGTGAAGAATGAGGGGGAAGAAGAGCAGGAGGAAAGGAGGAAGGCAGGAAAAAGATTTAATCCGAAGATTAGCTCGCAGTGCACACGACCGAGACCTCGACAAGCGTCGGCGCGAGCGAAGATCGGGAGTGAAAGGAGATGAGGTGGCAGACGGAGGAGCAGCAGCGGTGGAAAGAGTAGAAGACGAAGAGAAAAAAAGGAGAGAAGAGAAGAATAGTACAGAAAAGGAAAAGGGGATAGCAGATCAATGAAAATTTTAAGAAATTTATAGATAAATGAAAATTTTAAGAAATTTATTAAAAGGGAAGAGATAACACTAACCTCAAATATTGTATACAGCAGCGGTGGAAAGAGTAGAAGACGATGAAAAAAAAAAGAGGAGAAAAGAGAAGAATACTACAGAAAAGGAAAAGGAGACAGCAGGTAAATGAAAATTTAAATAAATTTATTAAAAGGGATGAGGTAACATTAACCTCAAATACTGTATACAGCATCGATGGAAAGAGTAGAAGACGAAGAAAAAAAAAAAGAGGAGAAAAAAGAAGAATAGTATAGAAAAGGAAAAGGAGATAGTAGATAAATGGAAATTTAAAGAAATTTATAGATAAATGAAAAATAAAGATAAAAATTTAAAAGGGAAGAGGTAACACTAACCTCAAATACTGTATACAGCAGCGGTAGAAAGAGTAGAAGACGAAGAAAAAAAGAGGAGAAAAGAGGAGAATAGTACAGAAAAGGAAAAGGAGATAGTAGATAAATGGAAATTTAAAAAAAATTATTAAAAGGGAAGAGGTAACACTAACCTCAAATACTGTATACAGCAGCGGTAGAAAGAGTAGAAGACGAAGAAAAAAAGAGGAGAAAAGAGGAGAATAGTACAGAAAAGGAAAAGGAGATAGTAGATAAATGAAAATTTAAAGAAATTTTTAGATAAATGAAAATTGAATGAATTTTTTTTAAAAGGAATGAGGTAACACTAACCTCAAATATTGTATACAGTAGCGGTGGAAAGAGTAGAAGACGAAGAAAAAAGAGGAAAAGAGAAGAGTAGTACAGAAAAGGAAAAGGAGATAGTAGATAAATAGAAATTTAAAGAAATTTATAGATAAATGAAAATTTAAAGAAATTTATCAAAAGGGAAGATATAACGCAAACCTCAAATATTGTATACAGTAGCGGTGGAAAGAGTAGAAGACGATGGAAAAAAGAGGAGAAAAGAGAAGAATAGTACATAAAAGGAAAAGGAGGCAGTAGATAAATGAAAATTTAAAGAAATTTATTAAAAGGGAAGAGATAACACTAACCTCAAATATTGTATACAGCAGCGGTGGAAAGAGTAGAAGACGAAGAAAAAAAAGAGGAGAAAAGAGAAGAATAGTACAGAAAAGGAAGAGGAGATAGTAGATAAATGGAAATTTAAAGAAATTTATTAAAAGGGAAGAGATTATGTACAGCAACGGTGGAAAGAGTAGAAGACGAAGAAGAAAAAAAAAGGAGAAAAGAGAAGACTAGTTGGAGTCAGAAAGTGGAAGAAGAACCTTGCGAGAGTATAGAAAAGGAAAAGGAGACAGTAAATAATTTAGATTTTAGATAAATTTATAAA
>NC_134780.1:10733147-10738147 GCF_046742065.1 Oratosquilla oratoria | reverse complement strand
AATGTGTGTACTGATAAGATAAGAAAATAATTGAAAAGTACTAGTAGAGAGGTAGGAGAATGTAAAGAGTTGTGGACTGATTAATAAAGTAACTAAGATAGCAACCGAAATAGAAAATAAGGGAGAAAAATATTACTAGTGTGAATGATTGTGAGGTTGATGTCACTATACAGAGAAAGGACGAGGAAAAGAGAAAAGAAGAGAAGATTCACAGGTGAGATCAGATGAAGATGGTCAGGAGACAGAAAGGTCCAAATTGACCAACCCTTACGATTCACAACCTGGATAACAAGAAAATATGGTCAGAGTTTGATCGTTGATACCTCACAGAAATATATTATGGGATTGGATTTGTGTCCTATTGGCTGGCAAGCAGCGTTGCTCCGCAGGAGTGTGAGTGGGGAAAGAAGATTGCAAGGAGCATTGAAGAGGTGAAGGGGAAAGATATAATCTAAGATGTTTGAGAGATGAAGAATAGGATAAAGATTCAGAAATACCCGTACGGATAGTGAAAGGAGATCATCGGATAACATTAAACATATTGTTATATGCAACTAAGATTAAGTAGAATGGAATGGCCAAACAGTATTGTATTTCGTTGCCGAAAACTATTCCATAGGAGTAATACTGTACCAAAAAAATGAACTAAAAAAGTGTTAAAAGAGAATGAAGGAATAATGAAAGTAAAAAATTATCAGAAGTCTTTATCAAGATTATTATTCAAACACAAGTGAATACTATGTGACTCAGTGGGAGTGTTATTAAAGTATCTAAGATACTGGCTGCATATCTCGTATGCCGTTCATACTCCATACGGTAGTGCTTGTTATAAGAAAGACAAAAATTAAGAGATAAGAAAAATAATAAAACAGCAACAGGAGTAAAAATTGTAGTTGTAGTAATAGAGGCAACTGAAGTAGTGATAGCACCTTCAGAAATATGATCAACAGCAGCACCATAAATAGCATTAAGATCAACAATAGCACCAATATAGAAAGGAGAATAAATAGCAATAACAGCAACAGCAGCCATACCAACAACAATAAAAAATAAAAGTAACAGCACAAACAATGGTAACAGTAAAAGCATCAACAGCATCAACAGTAGTATAACATGTTTATATATATATATATATATATATACATATATATACATATATATACGCAGACACACACACACACACACCACATATTATATATATATTATATATATAATATATATATATATATATATAATTATATATATATATTGGTGTAAGAAAAATGAGGGAAATAATGTCAGGAAGTTTCAATAGTACAGTAAGTAATAAGCTTCGACATGAGGGAAGATGGTGGGTAAAATGAGGATGGAGATTGGAAAGTTAAAAAGTACAAAAAGTATAGAAGAAGCAGACACTTGCAGAAGATCATAAAGAATAGTCTTCTAAGCCCCTTGAAAAGCTCCATCATGTGACAAAAGGCACAAGAAAAATCTATAAATTCTATGTGACATTGTGGCTTAGTCTCCAACAATTCAGCTGTAAAGTATGGGACGCGTGTAAGGTGATAAGACATCGAGCATTTGGAATGTATGACCAACAAGTGTACATCTCGAGGTATGCAAAGTACTTAGGTGCTTTGACAAACCTTTGGGAGAAAAGGGAAAGCAATGTATATTAATCATAAAAAAATACCAATAATTTTCACTTAATATGATAGTTAAGGTGCCATATAATTCGAAATGCCAGTAACCCGGCAACACTGAAAATATGTCTTCAATAAAAAGATCGAAAGATACATTAGTAAACACTTCCAGTGCGATCATTTTATGTAATAATTTAAACATTTGAACACTTAGTCAGAATCGTGCCCATTTTTGCTATAGATTTTGTATATGAAAGCATATTATTTAATTTTCTTTGGATACTGCGTAGCTGATTTCTGAGAGATGAGATAAGATAGAGTGTGTGTGTGTGTGTGTTGTTGTGTGTTGTGGTGTGTTGTTGTGTGTGTGTGTGTGTGTGTGTGTGTGTGTGTGTGTGTGTGTGTGTGTGTGTGTGTGTGTGTGTGTGTGTGTGTGTGTGTGTGTGTGTGTGTGTGTGTGTGTGTGTGTGTGTGTGTGTGTGTGTGTGTGTGTGTGTGTGTGTGTGTGTGTGTGTGTGTGTGTAAGAGTGTCTCTGTTATGTGTATGAATTTATTCATTTAATGGATATGTTCTACACCTTCAACGCAAAACGAGAGATTGTCTGGTAAGAAATGTTTTAAAGTATAAACAAGTCTTCCCATTGAACCTAGCATAGTGAAAGGACAGATGTATGTTGGAGGTCATGATATGACTCTTGGCTCCTTTCTTACTTTGTATGTGTGTGTTTGTGAGTCGTGGGTAAAAGGAGCTATTCTTTGAGTAGTATATGATGATACTAAGTGTTGTTCAGGTCTGGTTATGTCCTCAATATGTATTCGCAAGAGAATATGTGGATAGTGGGATGCGCATTTTTGAAGGGAGAGTCTGAGATTTCATGGAACAAATGTCCGTGTCACGTGTTATAAAACGGCGAATTTGCATAACATGGCTCGAGAAATGTGAGTTGAAATGTATGAAATAACAGTGATAATATACGACGTATTTCATATCGTGTACTATGACACTCTATTTATTTGAATAATATCATCTGGCGTTTAACAGCATTATCACGACTTTGTTTGCTGAGTAAAATCCAGTAAATAAAATTAGTTCCTTTTGCACGTAAGAAATCGTTTAGGATTTAATAATATGTTTTCTGTAAGCCAGAGTGTATGCATAACTAAAAAATTCCATTTTGTAAAGCTGCATATTTTGCTTAAAGAATAAGAATGTACAAAATAAGATCGTGGTACTGATAGATTTGTCGTGAGTTTGAATGTATGGTAATCAACATAGCATACAAGAAAACGTGTGTTGAACACGGTAAGTTGAATGCAGCACATGCTGAATGCAGCACATGCTGAATGCAGCACATGCTGAATGTACGTTCCAACTGATAGATTTGTCGTGAGTTTGAATGTAGGGTAATCAACATAACATACAAGAAAACGTGTGTTGAACACGGTAAGTTGAATGCAGCACATGCTGAATGCAGCACATGCTGAATGTACGTTCCATGAAGAGAACGTAACCTAGATCCTGGAATGGTAACTGTTGGGTATGAATATTTTACTGGAAGACGTGAAAGGGTGTGTATCCGCCTGGATGGAAAACCCGTAGGACTGATCCGATTATCTCCTTCATCTTGAGTTAGGGAACATACTTTTCTATTGTGAGCGCTAGTAAGATGCCATATTTACATGATCGTTCTCTTACCCTCAAAGAAAGTATTGATGATGATGATTCAGCTTAACGTCGCGAACTTTTCCTTATCAGGAGAATAGGATGGTACTCCTTACAGGGGACTTTGTAGTATAGAATTTGATGAACCATGACCTTGGTTCAACTCGCTAGCGGCACTAACCCGCCCGCTAGTAAAATGCTATATCTAGATGAATTTCTTCTTGCACCCTCGAAGAAAGAATTACTTGAAGAAGATATTTTCTCGTCTACCCCACGCCCCGATGTCAAGGTTTTGATGCATATAATTGTGCATTACCATAATTAAATAGCTAAAAAGCGACATTATTAGGTAGCCTTTAAAAGCACATGGTCAACTTTAATCTGACTATAACCGTCTAACATAGACGATGAAAAAAAAATCTTGGTCATGATGGCGAGAACGAGAATTATTTCTATCCATTCAGTGACTAAAGATACCATCTAAAATAAACATAGTCACCTGTTGTTAATCAGAAGGAAAAAATAAACTAATATTGAAGCTGCCTTCGTCAAAAGATATTACATGAAGTTTCTAAATGACGATTAATAATAGGTGTAAAAAGTAGGCTTTTGATCTAATTATGTCACCGGGATCATAAAATGTAAAATAAATGAGAACAGATGTGGGGGTACCGAGTGAAAATGAAGAACAACTATGAATAAACACGATATTATCTGACCTGTAGCAATATATATATGACATGACAACTTGATATACTCCCATCTTACCAGTCAATCGTTGTCTTCCTAAGCACCTACACATAACTGAAGCAGACATTTTTTTGCGATTTAAGAATATATCATTCCTGTAACTTTCTACTCAACCATCTATAAAGACCCTAACAATTCACCCACCTAGATTAAATTCTAGAATCTCTTCAAGTATCGAAATCTGAAATTAAAGACCGACAGTAAATCTTGACAAAAAGAAATTTCAGCCTATCGGTTTGGAGGGACGACAGTTATAGGTATATATTTTACGATCACGTTTACTTTTATTTTGGCTACTGATGGACTGACCAAAAGCGAGTCTCCTCCTGTATATGTATATATATATATATATATATATATATATATATATATATATATATATATATATACATATGTATCTATACATATATATATATATATATATATATATATATATATATATATATATATATATATATGTATATAATATATTATGTATGAAGAGATGGGTATTTTTCCTTCTTCAAACATTATGAGTGTAATTTCATCCCTGTTTGCACTTGAATCATCACACTGTTTAAAGTTTCATTGCACCTATTCGTAGATTTTTCTTCTTTAAGGAATCTGAGTAAAAAAATCTATAGTTCATTATGTTGTTATACATGACATTTTGCTCATCTTAGAGTATAACAATTTGTGAAATGATAGAGACAGATATATATAATTGTATAAAGGAATGGAAGAGCTCATAAAATATTAAATATCAGACTTTAAAGAAAATCTTTTGATCGTTGCACTCCTTGAAGTGCTCGCTAACAAGATCACACCTCCAGGCAAGAAAGTGTGAATAAAGGAGGTTGTGCTTTCCCATACATTGACATTTGCATCCCTTTCTTTAGATATAAAAGCTCTTCAGAATATTCAAACGGCGGTAGTTGTGTGCAGAGTCAATGATCTTTGGGTTCACTACCAGAAATTTTATTTTG
>NC_134780.1:10715647-10720647 GCF_046742065.1 Oratosquilla oratoria | reverse complement strand
ACGAATATAATTTACGATTAACGCTGATCTTAACCTAGCGGTAAAGGCCTCACGCCGTTTATATCTGAGCTTTTACTGTTCATTATTTAAATGAAAACCCGGTACTAAAGATGTGACACATCTTTTAACTTCAGGGATAAGTAAAGCGAATCATTTCTAAACATGGAACGGGAAAGTTGGCCGTGAGGGGACAGTCACAGTTTAGGGTGTGTCTATAAAGACGGACAAATTTGCATGGAGTCCCTCCTAAAAACACGTTACCATAGCCCATTTAAGGAATATTGTCATCTAATGCCTACTTTTAACTAAAAACACATTAAATATTTATGTAGATATTTTGTTCTTCCAGGAAAAAAATAGTTTCTGTATAAACCTTAACAAAACATATATCAAAATTAAAAAAACATATAGGTATGTGTACAACAAAGGTAGGCTGTCTTGGTCTATTCACACGGTTACGCGTGCCCCGCGCGCGTGTCTGTTATGTATTTAACTGCGTGTGTGTGTGTGTGTGTGTGTGTGTGTGTGTGTGTGTGTGTGTGTGTGTGTGTGTGTGTGTGTGTGTGTGTGTGTGTGTGTGTGTGTGTGTGTGTGTGTGTGTGTGTTTTACATATTTATATTTACCTAGTTGTATCTTACGGGTAGGGGAAATATGCTCGTGTTGTCCCGTCTTTATACCTCGCAGTGTCTAGTTTGCTCGTAAATTCGTGTATAGTTTTTTGCACACACTATCATTTTATCCAGTTTGTTCTACATATTCACCACTCTGTGTGGATTTTTTTTCTCAGGTCTCTTCTATAACTATCCTTTTTGAGTTTCTTATTTTGTCTGTCTATAATATAGGCCACTTTTAACTTATTTTCTTCTCGATCCCATTTCCTTTTTCTTTCGTTTCGTTTACCTTGGTGTACCATTTTCTCAGCCTCATGTCTAAGACTCTCCAATTAAACTCCTTTCGGTCTCCGTTCCTTTATTTTTTTTTTCTTAGCTTTATCCTTTAGTGTCTTCCCTTTTTCCTCATAATTCATTTCTCCTTTTATTCATACATTGTTGTAATGTTGACTCTGCTAACTTACCAGATTTTGCCAGTATGTCTTCTGCTGCCATTTGTGATCTTAGTTTTATCTTTAGGGGTCAATTTCTTTCTTTGGAATATTGTCCCATCCTATACTCTTCCTCTATTTCCTTTTCTAATTCATGATCGTCGTCATATACTTCTTTTAGAATTGTTTTTGCCGTTTCTTTTTCTTATTTTTCTCTCAAGTAACTAATCAAATGATATTTTTCCTTTAGTCCACATACTACAATACACTTTTTTCTATCCACTGTATCTCGTACCCAATTAACTTTTTCTTTGATTACCTGAATAATTGTGCCCTTTGCATTTTCCTGCATCTGCTATTGTACTATTTCTTTAAAAGCTATCTCTTCGTTTTCTATGTTTTCATTTCATTTCTTAATCATCTGCACAATTTTCACACCTAACTTTTCTTAATTTACCTCTTTTTCAAATTCTTTCTATTGGTAATATCACTGTTTCTCATCTTTAAATTTTTGCGTTTTTCTACATTCTAATTATTTGTATTATCTTTGTACCAGGCGTCCGTTAGCACTAATCAATAATGGATTCAATGAGAAAGATATCAACCACCTGACCAAGAAAAAAATGGATGGCTGGTACAAAGATAATAAAGATTGTTAAATTGTAGAAAAATTGCATTTCTTACAAATCTATATTCTCGTCAGCCTATTAAAAAGATGAACGTATAATGAAACATAATATAAAGTGGAACATCAAACCATCTAACCCAGAGAAAATAATAAACTTGGTGATCTATTATAAGAAAAGGAAGACCAGCCACTTCCTTTTTAAATACTGCCCTCACCAAAGGAACTTCAGAAATCACATGTCATCTCTAGGTTTACTTTGGCACGAGGGAACTGTGAAACCCTCCTCTTCACCTATATTGGCATGACGACAATGAGGTTATTCCATCGCCTTTCATACCACCTGATATTAGGAGCCCCTAAAATAATTTAAGAGAAGTCTATTGCACAACATTAACAAGAAAAATCTTAGAAGAAAACTCCCAGATTTTGGAAATATGTACAGATGACAGACGCCTCCCAAATCTAAATATACAAGCAGATGACCTTAGAGCCCTCCCAAGCATGAGACATAACCCCACAAATCAAAGCCCGAGACAAAAACTCCACAGTCCCAAGCACAGAACATTTTGTCACAACACGAAGTCGGAGGCTTCCCTTAGCACGTGACATTTCATCACTGCCTAAATTACCAGGTAACCTCTCCCAGGTGACCGGTGACCTTCCCCAGTAAAGAGTAAGTACAGAATTTTAAGTAACATGATTAAATTATCACTGGAATAATTCTTATCTTGACCAGATAGAATATTCCTAAGAGCTACTGAAGAAGGGTCTTGAACCAGAAATCACGATGTAATAAACGTGACCACCTACAGTGATAAATACATTTAAGAAAATAATAAATGCATAATTAGCCGTCACTTTCAATGAAGTATTTGTATATATATATATATATATATATATATATATATGTATATATGTATATATATATATGTATATATATACATATATATACATATATATATATATATTTATATATATATAATATATATATATATATATATATATATATATATATATATTTATATACATATAATTACATGGCTGTTTAAGGGGTTATGACAGGCTTTGTTCGTTTTTGCTTCGTTACCATGTTCACGACTTCGGCTTCGTTTTTCTCATTATTCCTGTGCTCTGATTATCGTTTTAATATTTTGGGTACCCATTAGATTATTTCAGCACTCAATAAGAAAGACTTGTGGTTCATGCCTTTATTCCCAACTTTTTCTGTACCTGATTTATATTCATGCAATAAGTGTCCATAATTCACTTGCTTGCGATTTCACTGATTATTTATCGGCTCTTTCTTTCATTTGGCATTGTTTTCATTTCCTGACTTCCTATATCACGCATACCAGTGAGAAAAAAAATCTCATGTATGATGTTCAGATTGGTTGTGTTTAATTTATCTTGCTCAGTCCTTCATAAAAAGTGACGTTATCTGGAATATGCCAATGAAGCCCACTTACGAGTATCTTCTGTCTGAGTTTCATATTATGGTTGTAGAAAACAAAAGAAAAAAAAACTTCGTTTGGGCTGAAAGACTTTGAGGGGTTCAGATATGTATGTATACATACATATATATATATATATATATATATATATATATATATATATGTATATACTGTATATATATATACATACATATATATCTATATATGTATAAATATATATGTATGTATATATATATATGTATATATATATGCATATATATATATACAGTATATATATATATATATATATATATATATATATGTATATATATGCATATATATACACAGTATATATATATATATATATATATATATATATATATATACATATATATATATATATATATATATATATATATATATATATATATATATATATATATATATATATATATATATATATAGAAACGTGTGATGGGTGTATGATGTACCTGAAATGATAGTGTATATTTTTGTTTGCTTGTCTGATAATTTTTTCTATATTCTATTACATTATTTTTCCCTTTCTAATATTTCCATTATTTTTTATTTAATTGTTTCTTTCATTTATTTTCACGCTTCTTTTTTATACTGTCATCTTGAATTTTTGTATATTTCTTTTTTTTTTCATCACATTTTTTCCTTCCTGCATCTTTCTTTCAAATGCTAATTTTTTCCACATTTTTATTTCCTTTTCTATTTTTATTATTTCTTTTACCTCATTTTTACGTCAATCATGTTTTATTTTTCTGTTTATATATATTTTTAAATTTTACTTATTTATTTATGTATTTATTTTTTACTTCCTCATCATTCTTTTTCATTTCTTTTACATGTGCTGGTGGATGGTAAAGGATTTTTTGTTCTTGTCCTCTAGAATTCAAGCTTTAGAAATGACTATTTTGTTCAAGTTATTTGGTGCACAGAATATACTAATGTCAAAAGTAGGGTTAAGGAGTGAAATTATACATGGCATCTTTATCATTTCTCAGTTTTTTCACTCAAATAGTATCTTTATTTGTCTCATAGCCTCAGAAATTAGGAATTTCTTGATATGGGATAAATGTTGATAAAATGAAAATTCTTTAAATCTTAACTTATACTAAGTCCACTGATTAAAAAAAAAATAATAATAAAATCTGGAGTTGGAAAGGCTACTTTTATTTGTTCTCTTATCTCTTACGTGAGAGCCATTTACGTTCCAATATCGCACTTTACAACAGGAAACAAAGTACGCACGAACACATAAATGCAATCTTAAACACACGCATTCACGATCAGCCGCTGGAGTAGATAGACAGATGGACTGCCAGAGAGACAGACAAGCAAGCGCACATAGGCACGCACGTACAAACACAAACACACACACACACACACACACACACACACACACACACACACACACACACACACACACACACACACACACACACACACACACACACACACACACACACACACACACACACACACACACACACACACACACACACACACACACACACACACACACACGACTTGTTGGCTCAGTGGTAGCATTCGCGGCCGCCATTACGGCGGTCCAGGTTCGAATCCTGCCCAGGGCTGAAATAATTTCAATATCGCTGTGGTATGAGTCGTTACACCAACTCTCGTGGGCGGGGAATTGGTTGTGTGTGTGCGTGTAAGGTCACAGAATCACCCATAGATTTGTCATATATGAGCCCTGAGCTCTCTTCTGGGAGGGTAATATCTGTCGCTCACGAGTCCAACAAGTAAACCAAGACCATGGTGAATCATACACATATACACACAAATGCACGCATGTACGGACGAATACATGAGCGAATGTGTATACGCAGATATACTTATGGGCATGGG
>NC_134780.1:10695647-10705647 GCF_046742065.1 Oratosquilla oratoria | reverse complement strand
CCTTAAACTATTTTATATATTATGCTTTCTTTATTGATTAAGTGATTGATTTTTTATACATAATCTTATGTTCTTTCATCTTTTATTAAGAAATCCTCTCCTTTCCATTCTTTTATTTTTTCTAGATATTATAAATAATAGTATGATCTCTCTCTTCACTCTTCGAGACTGGGTAGTCCTAGTTTTTATTATCTCACCTCAAATGTCATATTAGCAAGACTTATTATCATTCTGATTACCATCCTTGTATTCTCTCTATTTTTCTTGCCTATTCTAATTTTTTTATGACCACATCAATACTATGTATTCCATTTTAGATTATGGCAGATATTGAGTTACTTTTTCATCATGTCGTCAGCCATATAATGAAATGTTACTTTCATTT
This sequence comes from Oratosquilla oratoria, assembly GCF_046742065.1. Lineage (NCBI taxonomy): Eukaryota > Metazoa > Arthropoda > Malacostraca > Stomatopoda > Squillidae > Oratosquilla > Oratosquilla oratoria. The sequence goes on along the minus strand of NC_134780.1, from coordinate 10,705,262 downwards.
TCATTAGAAAATGTATATTTCTCCCGTTATTTTACTTACCCTGTTTGCTTCTGTGGTTGGTTCATCTTACATATCTTCTATTTGATAAATTTTTCACTGTTCGTTCTTATTTTGGACCATTTACAAGAATTATTGATTTTCACCTTCCATTTGTGCTTCCATTGATAAGTCATACACAGATATTCATTAATCAGTTTACAATAGTCTATGCATTTGCCTCATTTCATGATCTTAGCATCGTTAACATATATGTTTGAATGGCTACATTTTCCATGTACTTATCTTCTATATATATATATATATATATATATATATATATATATGTATATATATAAATACATATACATATATATATAAATATATGTATATTTGTATATATATATACATATACATATATATGTATGTATGTAGGCATGTATATATATATGTATATATACATACATACATAGATATATACATATATATATATATATATATATATATATATGTATATAAATAGATATATATCGATTTATATATATATATATGTATATATATATATACATACATAATATATATATATATGTATATATATATATATATATATTTATATTTATATACATACATATATATATATATATATATATATATATATATATATATATATATATTATACATATATATATGTTTATAAATATATATATATATGTATATATATGTATATAAATATATAAACATATATATATATACATTTATACATATATATATACATATATATATATATATATATATATATATATATATATATATATACATGTATATATACATATATATATATATATATATATATATATATATATATATATATATATAGAGAGAGAGAGAGAGAGAGAGAGAGAGAGAGAGAGAGAGAGAGAGAGAATAAAATAGAGAGAGAAATGCGTCTCATCCCCCTTGCCATAATTTGTGCTCACACTTCAACTTCTTCCCTTTGCCATTCGTTCTTGTTTATTACCTCCCTGACGCCTGCTGCCGCCTCCTCCTGCTCCGTCCTTCTTTTTCTAACATATCGCTGTTACTCAAGTCTACCATATTCCTGCCACAGCGAATCCATATCTCAATATCACCGTGATTTACTCTATCCCCGCCTTGAGCATTTCCTTCCTTGTTTTGTTCAACGATTGTTCCCGTTTCTCGGCGCTTTCGTCCTTGTTCCTCTTCTTTGTTTCGCATCAACTCACTCGTGCCTGCCCTCTTTTTATTACACTAATCCCATGTCTCATTCTCTACGTATCTTAGTCTGACCTGATCTGGGGTGCTTGCTTGCTTGCTTGTCTAATAGAACTATTCTTCTTCTTTCTGCTTCAGCTTGTTGCTTTACTTCGTCCTTATCAATTCCCTCCGTCCTTTATCAGTTCTTTCATGTTTCTTCATTTGTTTACCTCTTGTGGCCTTCCTCCCAAGCCCCTGGTTTTCTATTTTGCTCGCTTCTTCTGTTTCCTACTTGTCATGTTCCTTTCTTGCTTAAATATTTCTTGTCAACATTCTCTATCGTTTTCTTTTTCTCACTACCTCCATCTTTATCTTGCTCTCCTTTTTCTCTTCTTTCCAATTTTGTCTCTCTGCATCTCCATTTCCTGTCGTCATTTTTTTCCCTATCCATTCTTATTCATTCTTTTTGATCTTCCCATCACCATTCTCTTCCTCCTTATCCTCCTTTTCCTCTTCCTCTTACTTTTTCACCTGGTCCTCCTCTTTAATTCGTCCTATCTCGTCTTCCTCCTTCTTCTCTTCCTCTCCACTTCTCCTCTTACTCCTACTCTTTTTTCTCTTTTTTCACTCTTTTCATTCTTTTTTTATTTATCCTCCTTGTCCTCCTACTCCTCCTTGTCATCCTCACTCTTCTTTTTCTTCCTCTTTCCTCTAGACACTTCCCTCTCTTCTACCTCTTTATCACCCTTCTTCTCTTTCTTCACTTTATCCTTTATTCGGACTCCTCCCTTTTTTATCCTCCCTTTATTACTTCTCCTTCTTTTCCTCTTCTTCCTCTCCTTCTTCATTTGGGCTTGCTCACGCCACCGCCTTTGTTATCGGAGGGGCGACCTTCCAGAGCTCCTCCCTTGTTGTCCATGTGTGTCAGGGGCAAGGCATCTCCTCGGCTCGCCTCACCTCACCTCGCATCGTTTCGCCTGGTTCATCCTGTACCACATACTTCTCTCTGTCTTCCTCTTCTTTTCTTCTTTAACATGGCCTCCGCTGCGACTGTAGGGTCTCGACTTCTCTCTGTCTTCCTCTTTTACAAAGGATTACAAAGGCGGAGCATACCGACAGGAGACCTTTTGATCCATATCTAGGTCGGATGCGAAAAAAAAATCATATTAATAATAAAATAATAAATAAAAACTATAATAATGTAAATAACAAATAAAATACATAAATAAATGTATAGGTATAGTTAAATAATAAACAAACAGGTAAATAGTAAATAATAATGAATTGACATCTAACTAATAATAAATGAAAATCAGACAGACAAATGATAACAAAACAAAAACAAATAATATAAGATAAATTATAATCATTAAAGCATCTTACTTAGATATTTATCTAAATAATTCTTAAAGCTTTGAACTGAACTACATTTAACATGGCCTCCGTTGCGACTGTAGGGTCTCGACTATTCCTAAGGAAGGTGTAGCTTTCATGTATTTCTTTTTTATGACGAGAATTTTTTTCCTTTAGTGCCCTGCTTCCAGATGAACGAGTTAATTGTATCTCATTCTAGATGACTTCACCGCAGATGCAGAATGTCAGCCCTTGAAGACCTTGTGTCACTTTTAAGATTCTGTTCCAGCTACCTCCAGACGTATTTGTTCAGCTTAAAGAGGAATCTATCTTGGCTTGGAGAGGGACAAAAACAATAAAGAATAATCCCCGAAGACACTGTCTGCTTTGGAACATTTGTTCTCGTTAAAGCCAAACGATTCTATTCAACTTATGGTGAATCTCTGAGCGTTTGGTGGCGAGGGAGGATTTGACCTTGTGACCTTCTGTGCACTGAGGAGCACATTAACACATTCCAAGGATCCCCCGGGACTGAAACGTGTCATGTCGCTTTGTACTACGTCACGCTTGAGGAACGTAACCTTGAAACGCATGACACCGTATGGTATCATATCGAGCCACATTGCATCTTATGATAGTATTCCATGATATCAAATGACTTTGTGTAGTATTGCATGGCATCGCATTGTATCACATAGTATCATATCTTGAGTATTTTCATTGAGCCGTGTCTTTCTATGATTTTAGTGTTTAGCCTCTTCAGTTCATATGTTTCTCTAAGTTAGAAGAGTTTGCCATCCAATAGCAGTAAATGAATAAATAAATAAATTAATAAATTAGTAAATAAATGAATAAATACATGAACAAATAAATAGACAGGTAAATAAATATATAAATAAATAAATAAATAAATAAATAAATAAATAAATAAATAGATAAATAGATAAATAGATAAATAGATAAATAGATAAATAGATAAATAGATAAATAGATAAATAGATAAATAGATAAATAGATAAATAGATAAATAGATAAATAGATAAATAGATAAATAGATCAATAGATCAATAGATCAATAGATCAATAGATAAATAGATAATAGATAAATAGATAAATAAATAGATAAATAAGTAAATAGATAAATGAATAAATAAATAGATAAACAAATAAATGAATGGATAAATAAATAAGTAAATAAAAAAGTAAATAAATAAATAAATGAATAAATAAATAAATAAATAAATAAATAAATAAATAAATAAATAAATAAATAAATAAATAAATAAATAAATAAATAAATAAATAAATAAATAAATAAATAAATAAATAAATAAATAAATAAATAGATAAATAGATAAATAGATAAATAGATAAATAAATAAACAAAATAAAACAAAATTAATAGAAGTAATCATTCGTCCTAATGAGCAGTAAAAGATTAGCTGCAGCGCAATCGATATAGATTTTTATTCATTTCTTTGATTATATATTCATTCAATGATTTATTCATCCGTTTGTTCATTTGTATATTCATTTATATGTTAATTTATATATTCATTTGTATATTAATTTATGCATTAATTTATTGATTTATTTATGATTTATTTATCTATTTATTTATCATTTTACTCAATCATTTATTCACTAATTCATTTATTCATTTGTTAATTTATTTACTATTCTACTCACTTATTCGTGTATTCATTTATCTATCTATCCGTTCACTCATTTATCTATTTGTTAATTTGTTCCTTTATTCATTTATTCATTTATTCATTTGTTCATTTATTCACTTATTCACTTATTCACTTATTCATTTATTCATTTATTCATTTATTCATTTATTCATTTATTCATTTATTCATTTATTCATTTATTCATTTATCATTTATCATTTATCATTTATCATTTATTCATTTATTCATTTATTCATTTATTCATTTATTCATTTATTCATTTATTCATTTATTCATTTATTCATTTATTCATTTATTCATTTATTCATTTATTCATATATCTATTCATTTATTCCGTTACTTATTTATTCATTTATCTATTTATTCATTTATTCATCTATTCATTTATTCACTTATTCATTTATTCAGTTATTCATTTATTCATTATTCATATGTTCATTTATTCATCTGTTCATTTATTCATTTATTCATTTATTAATCTATTCATTCATTTATTCATTTATTCATTTATTCATTTATTCATTTATTCATTTATTCATTTATTCATTTATTCATTTATTCATTTATTCATTTATTCATTTATTCATTTATTCATTTATTCATTTATTCATTTATTCGTTTATTCATTTATTCGTTTATTCGTTTATTAGTTTATTCGTTTATTCGTTTATTCGTTTATTCGTTTATTCGTTTATTCACTTATTCACTTATTCACTTATTTACTTATTCATTTATTCACTTATTCACTTATTCACTTATTCGTTTATTTACTTATTCACGTATTCACTAATTCACTTATTTACTTATTCACTTATTCACTTACTTATTCATTTATTCATTTATTCATTTATTCACATATTCACTTATTTACTTATTCACTTGTTCACTTATTCTATTTATTATTTTTTCATCTATCTATACATTTACTTATTCATTTGATCCTGATGATTATCAAAACTCATTGAAACCATTTGACAACTAAATAAAGGTTGGAGTGAATTACCTTCCTACCTATGTTCCAAATCAATCAGCAGCCCTGTGTCCATATGGATGTGCAGCTCTGAGTGGTTGGCACTCAATCTCAGAGCTAGAATTAGTCTCTGACATATAGAAACCACTCCCTTCCTCCTACTCCAGCGTCAGTGACATAGAAATATACTTTTACTAACACAACCCAGTCTGCAGTTCACTATTTCTTCATGAAGATTTATTGGAAGAACCGAGAACTATTGCTCTGCTCTTAGAGAGCCGTGGATTTCCAGGCAGTAAAGATGTAGGCATTATAAATATATCTCTCAACAGTACTAGCAACGAGTTTGACAAGTCTAGTAATAAAAATGGTTGATCTTGGGAACTTGGTGTAAAAAGTGAGAGAAAGTGGATTATTTTTCCTCAAGAGCAGGCTCGGGTACTCATAAACATTCGTGGTGTTCTGTGTATGTTTATCATACGAAACTCCTTTACAGACGCCCGAGCCATTTGTCTATGTCCTGACTTGGTTACATTCTGATCACGCTGTTCTGTCATGTATGTTCATGCGGTGGCTGTCACTAGGCTTTGCAAAGACTCGCTGTACATTTTTTTTTCAATGACGAGGACACACACCAACTTCCACGAAATTTTATTGAGTGATTGTACTTCTCTTGATAACTTTAATCTATCTAGTTCTTGATATAGATTATCTTATCATTACCTCTAAAAGAGCCAATTAGTCCCATGCGTAATAATGGAAAATAATCATTTAAATCTATTGGTATTCCTACCTGTAATTTTATTCAATACCGTGATGAAACATGTTTATTAGATGACTTTTCTTAGAATATTAACAAGATTTTATATACTTTGTAATAAATTAGCGAAATAAACCGAATTATTAATCTTAGTTAAAAAGTAAGCAGAGTAACCAGCATAACGAAATACGCCTTCTCCCTTTTCTACGTATTCAGTGATCTCTCCCATTTTCATTTAAATTATCCGACTTATAAATCCTACGATTTCAAACATCATGTAAATCTATTTACCTGGACGAGAATTTTCAGTTTTCAAAAACATATCCAAGAAGCACTTCGATCTTCCTATAAATACATTTGGCTGACCTTAGCTACGTCACAAAATTTGTGGAATTAATGTTCTGGTCACATAATTCACTCGAATCAATATCTCATACAATGGGATACCAACCATAGGTGAAATAAAGAAAACAAACGCTTAGAAATAAGATTTTTGTGCTGTGATATATATCATAAGATAAATGGTATAATTCTTGTAATGGTAATCATTGCAATAATAATAATAACAATATCAATGGTACTGATGGTAATGATGACAATAATGACCGTATGAATGCTGATGATGTCGACAATAGGAACTATATTGTCAAAGACAAAATTAACTTTAATAAGAGTTATAGTAAGAAGTAAAACAATAATGTGGACAAATTTAGGTTTAAGAAGAAAATAGCCAAAGACTAGCTTAGTAACAGAGTGGTTAACCAATGGAATAGACATAGTAACCATGTGGTGAGTGCCGAAACATTTGTAGAATTAAGCCAATATTAAAGTAACTCTATGAATAGGAATGAAAGGCGATAAGGAACATAGAACTAGCTAGTGTGGGCCTTATGGCCCCTTCCAGTCTCCTCCATTCATATGTTCTTATATTCTTAATGCTGATAATCGTGTTAACAATATGATAACAAGAAAATCGTGATATGGAGAAAGAAAAACAAAAAAACAAAAACAAATGAGTAACAACTTCCCAGGCACCATAACGTCCTTCATCATATCGCTTGCCTCGCAATCAAGAATAATCACACTTGATCACTTCCTCTGATCACAATCTCTTGATCTGCATAGAGCCTCTTCATCTTCCTGATCTCTTCATCCGTTATGCGTGCATATATAATCAGTGTCATTAAACCATTGTTGTTCTAGATTAGAATCTTTCACATGTATTCAACTTTCTTTTTATCTGTAGGAGGCTAGAACTTGCTAGATATGTTGAACATTATAGTTTGTTAATTTGTTAAAAGTTGTAACATATTGTCGAACATAGAGGTGGGAAGGTCATGAAAGAGTTGGTGGAAAAGAAAATTAAGTAAAATAAACCGCCATACTTTCTAAGTTGTATTACAATAGGTTAGCTGAATTGCTTAATATGTTCTGTTGCTTTTGTAATGGTCGTAACATGTTGTTGTATACAATGATGAAGCACAGAATACAAAAGCGACTAAAAACATATGTTTTTTCTGTGTGGGCTTACAAAAAATTGAGTCAATTAGTTTTTTTTCTTGGCCGTCATAACTTATTGTTTGACAAAGCAATTAAGAGAATAATAGATAGAAAACGGTAACACAAGTTGAAATTAAAAGAAGTAAAACGGTGAAGGTAAATGAGAAGAGTAACATAAAATGATAAAATAGAAATGGCATTACAGGGGAAGAGGAGAAAAGACGAAGAGGAGAAAAGGGAAGAGGAAGAATGAATATTAATACTGTTACCACATAGCCGAGTACTTAAGTCATATTTTACTTCAAAATCACTTGGATCATCATGCCTGCCCTCCTCAACTATACAGCGTAATGTGCTCCCTATCTATGCAAACATAACGTGTGTTGCTGAGTACTAGATGTGCCTTTTAAACAGGATAACTAAGCAGTAAAATATATTTCCTGTATAATGTGTGCATCAGAAACTTAGTCAAAGGTTTTATATATTCATTGCGAAAAAGAGAGGAAGGTAAAAGTTTTTTGCTCACAAGTGTACCTTGTCACAACCATTTTCATTTTTACCATTAACTCCCGCTTAATCTAATTATTTTCTCTAACTTATCTTGAATATGAGAAAGACAGTTTTATTTAGTTTTGGGAGAGATCATGACAGAGAATATAGGGATATCTCACTTTAAATCGTCCTGTCTTTTGTATTTGGTATTTTCAATTTCATCGTAATCTTTATCCTCAACCTAATCATCATCGTCATACCCATTATCATCGTTATGCCCATTACCATCGCCATACCCATTATCATCGTCATAACCATTATCATCGTCATAACCATTATCATCGTCATACCCATTATCATCGTCATACCCATTATCATCGTCATACCCATTATCATCGTTATGTCCATTATCATCGCCATACCCATTATCATCGTCATAACCATATCATCGCCATAACCATTATCATCGTTATGTCCATTATCATCGCCATACCCATTATCATCGTCATAACCATATCATCGCCATAACCATTATTTTCGTTATGTCCACTATCGTCACCATAACCATTATCATCGTCATAACCATTATCATCGTTATATCCATTATCATCGCCATACACATTATCATCGTCATACCCATTATCATCACCATACCCATTATCATCGTCATAACCACTATCATCGTCATACCCATTATCATCGTCATACAAATCATTGTTACCGTCACCGCTATCGTCACCGTCACCGTCACCATCACCATCACCGTCCTCCTCTTCTTCTTCATCGTCATCCTCTTCCTCTTCCTCATCCTATTCCTCATCCTCTTCATCACCCTATTCCTCATCCTCATCCTCATCCTCATCCTCATCCTCATCCTCATCCTCATCCTCATCCTCATCCTCATCCTCATCCTCATCCTCATCCTCATCCTCATCCTCATCCTCATCCTCATCCTCATCTTCATCCTCATCCTCATCCTCATCCTCATCTTCATCCTCATCTTCATCCTCATCCTCATCCTCATCCTCATCTTCATCCTCATCCTCATCCTCATCCTCATCCTCATCCTCATCCTCATCCTCATCCTCATCCTCATCCTCATCCTCATCCTCATCCTCATCCTCATCCTCATCCTCATCCTCATCCTCATCCTCATCCTTATCCTCATCCTCATCCTCATCCTCATCCTCATCATCGTCCTCATCTTCATCCTCATATTCACCATTATCGTCATATAGCTCGCCATCATTCTTCTTTTCCACTTTTTTATTTTCACTCTTTTTTCTTCCTCCTTTATTTTTCTCTTCCTCCTTTATTTTTCTCTTCTCCCTCTTACTCTCCCCTTCCCACTTCGTCTTCATTTTCTCCCCTCCTCTGGTCCTTGGCACCTCCCCCCTTCTCTTCCTCCTTCCCTCCTCCTTATTCTCGTCCCTCCTTCCCAATATCTCTCTTCTCGTTCTCCCTCCATTTCCTCCCACGCACGTTCATATCTCATTTCTTCACAATTCATAAAACTCAAATTCTCCTCTTCTCCTTCTTTATTGCTCTTCATTACTCATACCTCACAATCTTGCTTCGCTTATTCCAATGTTTTTTTATTTCTTGTTCCTTCTGCGTTCTTACATTATTATCACTATTTTTTGTAAGTAGTT
>NC_134780.1:10688147-10693147 GCF_046742065.1 Oratosquilla oratoria | reverse complement strand
CATATTTATGTTACTTCAATAGAACCCAATTGAAGAATAGAGTAAAATATCTTTTAGTCCATTTCTATTCACACATTGAAAAAAAAAGGAAACGATATAAGGAATAGTATTGCTTCGCGTAGATAAAAAGGCTATCAAATCGCTGTCAGTCATTTCGGTTGAAAATGTATTACACGCGATCACCTGACGAGGAAGTTGATTCAATCTCTGGTCTATACAGTTAGCAATTATTGCTTCCTGCTCAGTGGTCAAACTTGTACCCTCTCACATTTTCACACTGCTCCTTTAAAGTGCATATTTACTTTTTGTCTTCCCATATATGTGCTATTATTGTGGTGGAAGCTGCAGGGTTAGGGTCGTGCATATGTTCAATTTGTCATAAGAACTTAAGAACATAAGAATGAAGGAGAGTACAAGAGACCATAAGGCCTATACTAGGTAATTTGAAAAATACCACAACCACAGCAAAAGGATTATTTGTTTCACTTGGATCATGCACTGAGAAACTCTATTTTATTGATTGATTATTTGATTGATTGGTTGATTTATTAATCTTTTTATATATATCTTTGTTTTTTATTTCTATATAGTTGGTTAATGAGTTAGTTAGTCCATTAGTTAGTTAGTCCGTTAGTTAACTAGTTAGTTACTTGATTATTTAGCTAGGTGATTAAATATTTAGATAATCAGATAGCTATTTAGTTAGTTGATTAGCTACCTAGTTAACTATATAGCTAGTTAGTTATTCACTTGCGTATTAATTTATCTAGATGTTTATTTATATACTTATCTTACATATTCATCTAAACATTCAATAATTTGTCTCCAACAAATTAGGTTCAGCTGAGAGAAGAAGACGAAAAAAAATGAAATCAAAGCTCTGAGTTTGGGACCCCTCTAGTTAATCTTTTCATACATTCCTTGCGTTTTTCTCACTTTATTTATTTATTCTATTCATTATTATTTTTATTGGGGCTTCTTTCTTTTGTATCCTGTCTTGGGCAGCACCCTATTTTCTTATTTTTTATTTTATTTTATTTTTATTTTTTATTTTTATTTTTTCCCACCGTTCTTTTATCCATCACTAACTAGTGAAACCACTTTATTTCCCTAAGCATTGGTGTTTGACACTGATACTATTCAAACATGTTATTTCACATGCATTATAAATATAACATTCTTTACCAAACAATTACATATCCCCGTGTGTGTGTTATCCTTTTAACAAGGTACTTCATTCACTGTCCATTGCTGTCCATTGAAATACTTTCTAACCACTCAAATGTTATATCACCTGTATTATAAATATAATATTCTTTACCAAACAATTTACTTATCCCCCCTGTGTTATTCTTTCAACAAGGTACTTCATTCAGTGGCCATTACTGTCCATTTAAATACTTTCTAACTACTCAAATGGCCACCTCCTCTTCATCCTTTATACGTTCATAATAACCACTAAACGGAGTGAAATACCTCACATTTACTCATATCTTCATATGTAAAATATTCTAATGGCTACATTTCTTGGCACAACAATTCAAAATTGTTTCACCAATTTTAAAGAATTTAATTTTCCATATTCATGCCTTTCCTAAGCATATGTATTTACACACGTGTCATGGTTTTATTATCATTCTCATCACCTTATGAAATTATGAAAAGATTTATCCTCTTATGGAAACGAAGGCTCCCTAGGAAGAGAATAAGCAAAGCAGGACCCCCCTCGGATGTGTCAAGAATATTATTTCTGAATATTTCCATATATTTTTGTTTCTTATAATTATGCTCCAAAATCCCGTGTTTTTCTCAGATTATTCACTGAAGCAATATTTACCTATTCTTATTACAGCTCATAATCTTCCTTCTTTCCACAGCCTTTATGTGTGGCTTATATTCTAATTTTTACAAAAGACATATATATACATATATATATATATATATATGTATATGTATATATATATATATATGCATATATATAAATGTTTATATACATACATACATATATATGTATATATATATACACACACACACACATATATATATATATATATATATATACATATATATATACATATATATATATCTTCCTTTTTTTTTAGCATATCATATAAATTCTCGTCTGTTTTACATTCACTGTAACCTCCTAACAGAACACGTTCTAGATTCTTTTCCAACAAAACCTACTTTCTATTTTTATACTATCTATAATCCTGTCCTCAAGTTTTCAATAAGATTTACATCCTCCACCTCTGTGGGTCCTACTTTCACTCCATAATCCCTACAGATTTCCTGAACATCCACTTTCACGTTGTCCTAGAACAACTCACTTCCCAAGGAGGTCTCACTTATTCTCCAAAGATTCTACATACTCCGCCTTCCCACTTGGATTGATTGTCCTTCGAACGCTATCTTTCATCACTCTTTCCCTGTCGTTTTCAAGTCCCTTTCTATTACATATTTTATATTTATTTCCTTTCTCCCATAATGTTTTTATATGATATTTGTACCATTTCATAATCAGAGGTCTCCTTTCATTGAATAAAATAATTTTGTTTTAACTACAAAAATTTCTCCAAAATTCAATATTGATCAAATGAATATTGGTTTCTCCACTGAGTAAAGCCTCCTTCTATCAAATAGAAGAGAATTTCTAAAGTGTATGAATGCATATTGTTACGTGTTTTATATCTAAGTGTAGGAATATGATGACAGAGATAACCAGTAGAGGACCTATTGACGTGTAACAAGGACAGATGGACTTCGTCTCTACATACTGTTCCCTTTAGATGGAATTAAATCCTTTACCGTGGAGACATTCCCATCCTTGCCCAATCCTGATATGTATGTCATCATGTAGGAGGAACTACCCTAGATCTTTCTAACCCCTACATTACGATGACATCGCATCACTCGAAAAAAAAAGAATATATATATATATATATATATATATATATATATTATAATATATATATATATATATATATATATATATATATATATATATATATTTTTTTTTTAAGACTGGACAAAATCTAGGAAATATGCTGCCATGTTTAAATGAATAAATGCCATTTTTTCTGTTCTCTGTTTCTTAATTCCACGTAGCTTTATTACCAAGATAGATGAATGAAATAGTTTGGCGGTACTCAAAGAGAAATTGCTACTTGGTACATGAGTTCTTCTTCGAAATATGTTTCAAAACCGGACTTTCCATTTCTCCAATTCTCTTACATTTGCTTGAACTCTCCCTGGCACATTACCATTTTGTCCTTCCACACCCGTTTCTCTCTATCCTCCCCAACTCCTTGACCTCCCCCATCCTCCACGCCCTCCAAATCCAGCCTGAGCCGCGCCCACCACGAAGTTGTGCCAATTGTGTCAGGAGCGTCACTCGGAATCTTCGGGCCTGGGCGAGGAACAACTTGAGTTCGCTTATTTTATGGAGATTTTTTTCTCTTTCTTTTTACTTGCGTGGAACTGCGGGGTGGGATCTCCGGGGGAGGGGAAGAAGGTTGGGGCCGGGGGGGGAGGAGGGGGAAGGGGGGGATTTCGTCCCTTTGTCCCGTTAGGATTCGTTCTTTGGCGGTAAAGTCTTGGGAGGGAGGTTTATCACTCTCACTGTCTCGGAAGGATTGTCACTCCCAATGTCGCTTTGTTTACGCACTCTGTTCTTGTTTTGTTCGATGTTATGAGTATGTAATTGTTATATTTTTTACGTTTTTCTTTTCATACCAGATGGTATAAGCACGAACATGAGCTGGCAAATAAAGCCATACATATATTCAATCACACACTGAGAATATATATGTACATGTGTTCTAGAATATTAACACAAACAGACACAAGCAAATACACCCCCGCACACACCCACAACCCCCCACACGCAGACTAACATGCACAGACATACACATACACACACACACACACACACACACACACACACACACACACACACACACACACACACACACACACACACACACACACACACACACACACACACACACACACACACACACACACACACACACACACACACACACAAACACACACATGCTCACTCTGGTATGGCTCGACCCCTTGACTGCAGCATTAGCAAGCTACCACTCAAACAACCAGACACACCTATTTCAGTGACGTTTTTAGCTTTTTCTTAAACTGATATTTTTCAACTTAACGGATACCTACACACAGGGGTGATGTCCAATGTAGTTTCATACCCAGAGATTCCCAGGATATGGAGAGGGCGTAAAACATTAAGCTTTCCTATATCTGGTGAATAGGAGTTGCCTTTCCTCCCACATCAAGTTGAAGTTGGGAGGCGTTTCTTTGTGGAAGGCCGGATGGTGACCCAAATGTAGTATTCGTACCATTGAAATACTTAGGTATTGTCCATCTAATGATATGTTTACATACGCACACACACACACACACACACACACACACACACACACACACACACACACACACACACACACACACACACACACACACACACACACACACACAAACACACACACACACACACACACACCACACACACACACACACACACACACACACACACACACACACACACACACTCACAAACACACACACACACACACACACACATATATATTTATATATATATACATATATATGTATATATGTATATTTATATATATATATATATATACATATCATATACTTATATATATATATATATATATATATACATGTATATGTATATATGTATATATATATATATATATATATATATATATATATATATATATATATATATATATACCGAGGGCTTTTTCCCCCTCACAAGGGAGGTAGCCAAAGTCAAATGACAAAAATCCACTCACACCCATATCATCCCCCACGTAATCCATTCCCATTCATAAACCCTCCCACCCTTTTTTCTTGGCTCCTCCTGGATGGCGGGTCATCCCTACATTTCTTCCATTGCCCTTGGTCAGAAGCATTACATCCATGCATCACAGCATCAG
>NC_134780.1:10678147-10680647 GCF_046742065.1 Oratosquilla oratoria | reverse complement strand
CCAATGACCCGGAGAGGATACGCCCACTTTCTGATTGCAGAAGGGCGTGGCGATTGCGCCACTCTTTGGAAATTATTTATTGTTAGATATTCAGTAAGAGTATTTGACAATTTGATATCTAGAAGTCATTGCGTACATGAACAAATAGGCCTTCTATAGATAGTCCGAGATAGGAGGGGCTCCATGTGGTCACTGTCAAATATTTCTTTTCTCGTATGTACAGACCCCATTTCTTGCAGGCCTTATGATCAGCTATTGCAAGCAGTCACGAACTTCATGTACTCATTGATTTATTTCAATACTATTACATAACCACAGTTCTTTTTTAAAATAGGGAGTTCCCTTGAAGATCTTTCAGATATCTCTTTAATTTCTAATATTTTGTAATATACTACACCTACATCTATGTACTAAAATTAGTATCTATCCCCTCACTGCAGATACTCTGTAAACAGAAAAACACATTTAGGGCAAATGGATGTCATCAATATACAGAAAAATTAAGATACATTAATAGCTCGATTTGTTACCCACAAACATAATAATGATTATAAATTGCATATGTAAGTATAAATGAAATCATATATAATGTATATATATATATAATATATATATATATATATATATATATGTATATATAATATAATGTATTGATATGTGTTGTGGTGTGTGTGAGTCTGTAAATATATATATATATATATATATATATATATGATATATACTATAATATATATATATATATACAAAGGATTACAAAGGCGGAGCATGCCGACAGGAGACCTTTTGATCCATATCTAGGGTCGGATGCGAAAAAAAAATCATACTAATAATAAAACAAACAAATAAAAACTAATAATAATGTAAATAACCAATAAAATACAATAAAATAAATGCTATAGGTATAGTTAAATAATAAACAAACAGGATAAATAGTAAAAATAATAAAAAATTTGACATATAGACTAAAATAATAAATGAAAATCAGACACGACAAATGATAACAAAGACAAAAATAAATAATATAAGAAAAATTATAATCATTACAGCATCTTACTTAGGTATTTATCTAACTGATTCTTAAAGTATTTGAACTGAACTAACATTGCACTACCTGTGCACAGAAGATATTCCATTCATTTACTACAACGTTGGCAAAGTTGTTTCTACACTACTTCTAAATTGAATCTATTTCCGGAATAGTTTGAAGACCATTGTTTCTTGATCCTGATTCTCATTCAATGTGGAAAATTTGGTCACTTTTGATGTTGTCAATTCCCTTTAAAATCTTAAAGACCTGTAACAAGTCAACCTCTGAGTCTAAGAATCGCTTTTTTAGGGAAAACAGATTCTATATGTTTTTAGTCGATTTTCGTATGATTTATTTTTGATAATTTGGAATCATTTTTGTGGCTTCGCCGTTGTACTTTTTCCAATCTGTCAATGTCTTTATTATGAGATTCCGGTGACCATTACGGAAACAGCATATTCCTCCAAATGTGGACGAACTAAACGATTTATATATAGCTGTGTTAATGAGTGATGGTCTTTTGAAATCAAAAAGATCGCGCAAATCAGTCCTCAGAATTCTTATTTGCTTTCTCAGAAGTAGACCTCGCGTAATAGGAAAACAATGGCACTAAGATAGGCTAGTGCATGGTGGATTGAAACGATATATCAAGGGTGTTATGGACGAAAGTGAAATTGATACGGGGGATCTTGTCATTTGTGGTTGCAATGGTGCAGTGAGAAAACTAAGGAGACGAGAGAAGCATTTTTGGATTGATGTAGATGTTGAGAGTTTGTTAGAAATTCAAATATAATGATATTGAAGGATTCAGACTTAGAGAGCGAGACTAGCTGATAGGTAGAATAGTTGGGAATTATGGGGTGGCAAGAAACAGCAGCATCAGAGTCATTAGAAATGTGTGATGATGGTTACAAACATAGGTGTAGGTGGATGACGGAAGGTGGTTGATCTACTGGTCCACAAAAGAAGGATTATAAGAGACACAGAAGTAAATATGTTCAGATCTTTATTTGGTGGAATGGAAATTGAAAGTGTATATTGAAAAGTAAGAAACATGAAGGAGGCAAAGAGGAGCTGAAGGTAAGTAAATAAAAAAGATGATATGTAAAGTTGGGGAAATATGTGGAAGAGTGAAGGTTAAGATTGGAAAAGCGGAAGATTAGATGTTTCAAGGGGAAAGGGATAAACTGCTCAAAGACGATGTATGAGCTGAGGAGTATGGGAAGGAACAGAAGGAGAGGTAGCAAATATTAAGATGAATAGGTAAAGTTGGTGGTGGCAGAAGAAATCGAGCACATGAAGAATGTTTGCCTAAAAAAATAAGGAAGAATGTGTGAGGTAGAAAATAAAGACAAAGAAGCAAACCGTAAAGGGAGGATAAGAGTATTATACATGTATTGCAAGGTACGTTTGACAAAGAATTAAAAAAAAAGTTATTTATGAAGGAGGTAAAATGTGTATGGGTAAGCCTGT
>NC_134780.1:10658147-10663147 GCF_046742065.1 Oratosquilla oratoria | reverse complement strand
ACTCAAGGAATATTCATTGGAATGAGTGTCAAAAAAACACACCAGCAGTAGGCGAGCACGCTCCATATATTGATATTCATTTATGCAAAAAAAAAAAATAATAATAATAATAATAATAAAAGAATAAAAAAAATAAACCTAAAGTAAACAAAACTTAAATAACAAAGTAAATAACCAAATAAAGAGATAAATGGGTAAATAAATTAATAGGTAAATAAATGAATGAATAGATAATCAACAATAACAATGGCCATAATATCAATAACATCAATCTATGCCATTCATCGGCTACATGTCTGGCGACACTACTTCTACCTACCCTTACGTTAAATCTATGTCCTTGCAGCTTGAGACCTTGAAGTCTCATTTGATGTGTTAAACGAGAACATCAAAAAAGTTAACTTATATTTTGTAAAATTTGTAACACAGCAGGGGAAACTATTTGATAACCTGTTTCACAGCTAGTGATTTGAACACCTAAGAAAAGTTGGAATTCGTAACACTAGAGTACATTAAGTTTTGGCCACTAGTCTTACCTTCCGCATGATAAAATCACTTAATCTGAAGCAAAATAAAACACGAAAACTACATCTTCTCGATGGGATGATATTACAGTAGAAGCAGAAGAGCTATAATCAAAGTTTCCGCATCTTCGCCACCCCTTTGGCTCTCCCTGTTTCCGCAGTCCTCACTTCCCTAGCTCCTCTCTCCCTCCCTCCCTCCCTCCCACCCACCCTCCCTCCCTTCCTCCCCTCATCCCACTCTCCCAACACTTTCCTTTTGTTTTTCGTGCCTTTAGCCACCAATCCTAGAGCTGTATATGTCTATCATCTGTCCTGAACGTATATGTTCAACATTGATCACTCCTATCCCTTCTACTTGGATGTCTCTAACGATCAGAAATTCCTTAGTTCCTCACCCACGACCTCATTTGCACCTCGGAATGAGGGTCTTAGTATGTTATATATCAAAATGAGTTTGTCTTGCATGCACTTAAGCGAGATTGTACGTTGAACAAAACGTGTAATCACAACGCTAAATCTTGTCCGGTGGACATCTTATATGACGCCACTTAGTTCTTATACTCAAATTTCTATACCATGAGAACATCTCTCGAACTTGGTTGATTATAAATAACTATTAATACTCTGGCTTAAGCTGAGTGCAACGAACCCCTTATTCATGTTCATGTGCGTGTGTGAGCCTAATACCTTTCGTGATGCGATTTAGTTAATAGAAAGTGTTCTGGTCAACTCTAAGTGATCAATGAAGGACAAACATGGGTCAATTGAGCCTTAGTTTTGCTCAGTGGGATTTGCAAGTACGTTTTGCTCAGAGTGATTTGCAAGTCCCTTTTGCTCAGTGTGATTTGCAAGTACGTTTTGCTCAGTGTGATTTGCAAGTACCTTTTGCTCAGTGTGATTTGCAAGTACGTTTTGCTCAGTGTGATTTGCAAGTACGTTTTGCTCAGTGTGATTTGCAAGTATCTTTTGCTCAGTGTGATTTGCAAGTACGTTTTGCTCAGTGTGATTTGCAAGTACCTTTTGCTCAGTGTGATTTACAAGTACGTTTTGCTCAGTGTGATTTGCAAGTACCTTTTGCTCAGTGTGATTTGCAAGTACGTTTTGTTCAGTGTGATTTGCAAGTACCTTTTGCTCAGTGTGATTTGCAAGTACCTTTTGCTCAGTGTGATTTGCAAGTACCATTTGCTCAGTGTGATTTGCAAGTACCTTTTGCTCAGTGTGATTATTAGTCTACCACAGCCAATGGTGTGTGACGCGCATCATACCTGGCATCATATTTAGGAAAACTCGTCCGTTGGTTCGGTTGAAATGATCAGACTCATACTTTACAATTCCAAGCAAAGCAGTTCCACTCAAAAATAAAGAATTAGTGGTCTAGACAATTGTTTGACGATCATCACTTAGCCATGAACGCTCATCACTGAGTGATAATTACACCGAGCAAAACGTACTTTTAATTAACTCTCCATTTTGTCCCGAGTCTGAATCACCAGGATTTGTGCAGAACAAAATCGATTTGTCACATCACTACTGAAATTTTGAATTATTTTCCGTCTATATATTACTTTTACATTTATCCTGGCTGTTATTAGGCTATTCTATTCAGGTGAAGGAAGCCCCTTTTGAAGCCTTACGCATAACAAAAGTCACCTCTTAAATCTTTAGGCCAAATCAAAAGCAAAGTCATGTAATAACAGGTGATTCCCTGGTTACCTTTCTCATACATAAACTTTTCCACAAGACTTGTGGCAGAGACTTATGACTATTTGAACTCGACTTTCTTCTGTGAAAGTGGAAGAACATATAAACACAACCCCGACCCCCCCTTCCTGACTGGCTTTCCACTCAAGTGCTTCGCTATTTCAGCCAACCTCCCATCTACCCACTTAACAACAACCGCGCCCTCACCCCACTCTCTGCCCCACCTTTCCCATCTTCTTTCACCTATTTCGTCAGTTCTGGCAGAGGGCAACTGTCGGAGGGCTTCAACAATATGGCAAATCTTCGGCGGAACCATTGAGCCGCTGTCTCTCAACCTGAACGTGACACCACGAAGGTAAAATTGAGGTGGCTTGGCGATCCTGCCCCATGCACTGTCATTGTGAAGTGAAGACAATTGTTTGGATATCATCACTTTCACAAATTTCCACATTTGAGTAATTACAGGCACCAGGAAAATCCTTTTGTCGTGTTCTATGCTTGCGGACCAGGTCCGAGATTTGGTCGTAACGGCAGATATTAGGTGTATATCTAAACATACATTCATACATACCTATAGAACTTTTCTCTACAATTGAATATTATTGGAAAAAATACTTCTACAAGAATCCAAAGCTCACATATCATTCTTAATTATCCAACACCAAATTGTGAAAGATCAGTCCACCAGCGCACGTCTTACAAACTTTGCACAACAAACATCAAATGGTTTTAACAAAGATGCACTATCATGTAGAATGGGATTGGTACCACAAGGTAAAACAAGTCCTCTGATGTAGTTTTTAAATATAGTGTACCATAAAATATTATAGAAAATAAATACTACAGGACAACGATAATAAATGGTTGGCAAAAGTTTTGGCTAATAGAAAGATCAATGAATATATACACATATATATAATATACACACACACATACACACGCACATCATACATATATGTATATATATATATATATATATATAATGTGTGTGTGTGTGTGTGTGTGTGTGTGTGTGTGTGTGTGTGTGTGTGTGTGTGTGTGTGTGTGTGTGTGTGTGTGTGTGTGTGTGTGTGTGTGTGTGTGTGTGTGTGTGTGTGTGTGTGGTGTGTGGTGTGTGTGTGTGTGTGTGTGTGTGTGTGGTTGTGTGTGTGGTGTGTGTGTGTGTGTGTGTGTGTGTGTGTGTGTGCGCGTGCGTGTGTGTGTGTGTGTGTGTGTGTGTGTGTGTTGTGTGTGTGTGTGTGTGTGTGTGTGTGGATGTGCGTGTGTGTGTGTGTGTGTGTGTGTATTCCGAGGACAGAAGGCTGGTACAATGGTTTCCCGGAATGTACATTATCACCAACGCTGTTCCTATTATTTACACATGATCTTTTTTTAAACACGGAAAATATTTTCTAAATAGTCGCATATGTAGATGACCTAGCAATAATTAACCCTGACTACAAGATCTCTGCCAAAAATCCTCAATAACACTTCTCTTCTCTGACAACCTAGAATCCAAGAAGCACCCAGCTGAAAGATCAGTTCTTTTTGCTAAACAAATCATATAATACTCAAATTTATATCTGACTCACATGTAACCTTCACTCTCTACACAAGAAACCTCAAAGGGAAAGCAAAAAAGAAACATATTTTACCTATAAATGTAGTAAAAACAGGATTCGAGCAAAAGAGAATAAATACTTATCACAGCATACATACAATTTATAAATATGAAATTAAGCTATGCACCTCCAGCTTGGTTCTATACATTAGAGGAGACAAAGTCATTCCTTTTGCCCAGCTATAAACGTAGTATCATCAGCAAACAACAACTGACTCATTTCCCACTTCCCTCCATTCCCACTATCTTCAATCCCCTGTCTATCACTTTACATTTGCCTCTCGTACCCATCCATGTACACATTAAACAACCATTATGCTATAAAACAACTTGTGTGGAGCCCCACTTTCATCTATACCAACACACTCACACTATTGCCAACCATACGTAAAAGCTAATGACTACCTTTAACAGCTTTCCCATTTACCCTTATAGCTATATTATTGTAATTATTATTATTGTTATAATTATTATGATTTTATTCTATTATTATAATCTTTATTTATTTACATATTTATCTATTTATCATTATTATAATTTATTTTCGCATCCGACCTAGTTATGGACCAAAAGATCTCCTGTCGACAGGTTCTGCCTTTGTAATCCTTTGTAATTCTTTTATATTTGCACCCCTTCACGAAATGCATTTATGACTCTGTCATAAATATTCTCTAGACCAATAAACGCACAAAAAATAAACCTTACCTTTTACCAAAAACTTCTAGTAACTCTTACAAAAAAGAAAGAAAAAAAACGCATTCTCTATCTTTTATAAACCCACACTGTTCGTTCATTAATCATTTTTTGTTCCTCTCCTAATCGTATTAATTAACACACTCCTATATTCCTTTCTAACTACACTCAACAAACTAAATCATCTAAAACTTCTATAACATATTTGTTCCATTGTCATTTATAAATCCAAATTATACAAATACTTCTCCAGTCCTCTGGTATATTTACTTCACTTAGGCACATTTTAAACAACCTCACTTGTCTCTCCATTCGTCAGACAGTCTGAATGACACTAAACAGCTGTTTCTTGAATAATAGAACATGGAAATAATCGGGACACAATTCTGAGCAAGTGTTCAAAGTCACACACTCATCACAGCTCATCACAAAGCTTCAACCCAGAGAATATGAATAAAACATCTTTATATTGTTTATTCATC
>NC_134780.1:10640647-10643147 GCF_046742065.1 Oratosquilla oratoria | reverse complement strand
GTGTTGGACTCGTAATCATTAGCTATATCCCTCCCGGAAGAGATCTCAGAGCTCATACATGACCGATCTATGGGTAATGGTGTGACCTTACACGCACACACACACCCAAGTCCCCGCTCCCGCTCCCGCAGCAATACTGAAATAATTTCAGCCCTGGGCGGGATTCAAACCCGCGGCTGCGAACACTACCACTGCGCTATCAAGTGTGTGTGTGTGTGTGTGTGTGTGTGTGTGTGTGTGTGTGTGTGTGTGTGTGTGTGTGTGTGTGTGTGTGTGTGTGTGTGTGTGTGTACGCGTGTGTGTTTGTGCGTGTGTGCGTTCGTATGTGGCGTAGCCATAAATGTTTGACTACAACATATGGTGGCTCTGGTCGTCTTGGGACATTTCATTGCTAGTGTTCTTTACTTCGTGTGCCTCGTGTGCTTTCTTCGAACGTCTTTTTCATTGCCTCCTGTGTTCCGATGTGATGCAAACTCAACCAGTGTTTCTCCATTCTTCCTCTGCAGTCCCTACGTTCTTCTTCAGGCACCTTAGTGTTCAGAGGAAGCATATCTCTAGTTGCATTATTATGCGTATTTTGGTTCCTACTGGAACAACATGCTACGCACCTAGCCACTTGGGTATGCACGCTACCTACTGCATT
This sequence comes from Oratosquilla oratoria, assembly GCF_046742065.1. Lineage (NCBI taxonomy): Eukaryota > Metazoa > Arthropoda > Malacostraca > Stomatopoda > Squillidae > Oratosquilla > Oratosquilla oratoria. The sequence goes on along the minus strand of NC_134780.1, from coordinate 10,642,504 downwards.
TTACCCACTCCAGTGTCTCCAATGTCCATTCCTACTATACGCATCCACCCCAGCTAAGGCCTACTTCTAATCTCTCGTTGTCGTCCCACGAGCTACGTCTCTTTCTTCATATTTCTACGGTACGCGGTTCTTCTAGCTACGTTACTTCGTTTTATGCACCATCACCCCCTCCCTCGCTTCCTGGGTCTCTCCATACCCAATCCATCCTGCTACCCTTGAACCACTTCCAGTTTACACCAAGATTTACCATATGGCATCCGCGAGAACCAGCCTGCCTGCTCACCACACTTCGTTCCTGCTCCAAAATTCGAGGCATACCCGTGGAAGCTCTTGTATGCACCATCATCTTCAAGCTTACTCCTCTTCCCATCCGCTACCAGATAGACACGAGAATCATACGCCTACTTCTAGCCTCTTTCGCCTCCCAACCGCCGTTGGGAGGCGTCGTTGGTACTAGTCATCGCCAACAACTTGGAGTAGGTTTCTCCTGCTCCCTCCACCCCCCCTTTTTTTTTTATCGCTGCTGCTGCAGCTCCACTCCCAGCATCTTTAACCTTACATCCCTCGCCGGTACGACCTCAGTTAACAATAAATTTTTCCTTCATTGTCCTTGCACGTTGCACAGACTCTCATTGACAGATTGCCTTGTCTTATCACTACTCCTCGAACTCTTCTTTCAGACGACGGTATAGAGTTCAATAATGATATTTACGTTACCATCTGCAAATTCTTTAATATTACAATATACAACCCCCTCTACTATCACCCCAGTTTAAATAGTCTTGTTGAACCCCAAAACCGTAAGATCATTAATGTACTCCGTCATCTTTCTTCTAACCTCCATTCATCTTTGTATGAACATGTTCCTATCATTCAAGCTTCATTGAATAGTGCCATTAACAGGTCAATATCGGAGTCTCATCGTTTGTCCTGTTTCACTTGGACAAATGGCTCCCATATAACTCTCCTTGCTTCAGATGTAGGGCCTTTTTACAATTTTGATGGCTATGTTAAAGTCAAATATTAAATTTTAGCATGTTCTTCAAGAAAATTCATGGTTCACTTACTCGTGCAAAGAAGAGCATAGCACGCTTTCAGCACACGTCTGTGAAAGATTATTATTTTGAGATAGGAGACATTGTTTATTCACTCAATCACACTCCTTCTTCCAAACTTATCTTAAACTTTTTGGTCCTTACAGAATCATTCAAAAAGAGTCAAGTAATAAACTCAGAGTATGTAATCTATATGACTTCAAGGAAACCGTATTGCACCTTGATCACACAAAGAAAGTCAATCGTGGTCTCGACTTAGATGATATTTACCCAGTTGATCCTCCTCCAGTTTTCGAGAATCAGTCTTCCTCTACTTCACGGCCTCTCCCCACTTCCAGTTTCGACCTCCAAAGTCGTACTACTAATCCATGGAAATTTTCACTCATTCCTGAGGTGATCTAGAAGTACTGTATACTTCATATGCAATCTACGTATAGTATATGTTTTCTAAATTTCTTGACTTTAAGTGATATATACTCTCTTAGACATTTTTTACATACGCTCTGTTCATATTTTTCCTCAATTCGATGTACTCTCTTCTATTGCATGTACCTTCTACTGTAGAGTTGTCACTGAGCCCAGTGTCGCATACCGGGCCGAGCGTTTGTTATACCTTAAACCATGCAACCTACAAATATATTTACACTCACAAACATACACACTTAAATAAACGTAATCTCTAGTGTCTCACGCACTCAGCATGAACCAACCACAAGTTTTTATAAATAGCCTCCCTTCCTTTAGAGAGATACAAACATCGTTATTACCATAACATTACATTTACATAAATTTGTACTTATTA
>NC_134780.1:10615647-10628147 GCF_046742065.1 Oratosquilla oratoria | reverse complement strand
TAACTCCCAGTGCCATTTCCTGTGTCGCCAGATGCCCAAGCGTCCTGCTGCCCACTACTTCCTGTTTATCGCGTGCAGCACCCATCTCCAAGGGAATCTCCTCCTCCTCTTCCGCCACCAGCTACCATACGCGGGCACCAGAATAACCTGCTCACCACAATTCGTGGCTACAGTGAGCACAACCTCCTCCTCCTCCTCCAGCAAGCTTCCAGATAGCCTCGAGACTGCATACTCCGCCTGCTTCGAGCCTCCTCCACCTCCCAACCGCCACTGGCGTCGTTGGTACTTCGTACCTGTCTCCACCAGCACAGGTGTAGCCTTCTACTATTCCCCACCGTACTTCGTCGTTTGGGACTCCAGGCCGTCGTGCGTACAATCTTCGGCCACCCCTCCGCCTGTGTCGCCCTGTGGCTTCACTGCTGCCGCTTCAGCCACCTCCAACCCTCCCTCCGTACCCCTTCGTCACTACTGACTCAGCTTACATAGGAACATTTCATTTTTCCCTCCTCATTCCTGTGTCTCAAAACTTTTTTTCAGTATATTACTTACCACTTGTGTTGTGTAATTACTTGTGTTCCTCATATACATTGTACGTTTCGTGTTATATATTACAATGTACATTTTATATATTATTATGTTATATTACTTTTGATACTTCTAGGTGCAATACTATCTTTTGTGTCACTTCATGACACGTAATAAGTCTCAGCCTTTTTCAACAAAGCCTTTGACTTTTCTTCCTGCTTACCCAGTCCAATTTTCTGTTATGGCTTCCTCATCTACTCAATTTTCTACTCCAAATATGAATACAACTGAGACGCCAGCAATCAATACGTCCTCATTGTAATTGTTCGGCGGACGTAATATTTCTGTACATAATTTTCTTTCGGGAGTTGATGCCGGCATCTCTCGACGTCAGATGACAGATTACTTACAGAACACTGTCATACTTAAGAGCTGAGTCGACCTCAATAACACACATCCCGGTGATATCCCCCAATCGAATACCTCAGATGAGACCCAGTCACACTGTTTTCATAGATCAATTCAAGACATCTTTTGGCATACCTGATCAAGTCGATTCATTATCCATATTATACAACTTAGCCAAAGCTTTACAAACGTTCCCACTTTACTAGGGAAAAATCCCTCAAACAAGCCTTAAGCCTTAAAAGTGAAGTTAAAAGTGGTTTAAAAACGTCTGTCTGGGTTTTCAATGACACAATGACTTTAGATTATATAGTATCCCTTATTTCCTGTTTTTTCTTTCTCTCCCGCTTATACCCTGACACACTTGAAAATGCATCTGCAGTTGAGCTTCCTCCACAAACAACATTGATAGAATATTCAAGGAAATTTCATAATTCCGGTAGAGCACGATTCTTTTCGTTCTCGTTACACGTTTCGTTCACATCTACGTTCACCTTCCTGGTCACGCATTGTTTGCCATTTCTGTTCACAGCCTGGCCACATTGCTATTAGCTGTTGGAAACGTCTATTCATTCCTCCAGATCAGTACTATGACTGCCACAGAGTTTGTTTTCAGTCCATAGACAAGTGCAGTGCCCTGTGATACCAACGTTCTCAATCACGACCTCCTTTCCCCACCTCACATGCTTCTTCCTCTTCTCGTCACTTTTCACCCATATGACAATTAACCAACCGGGATTCCCTCGGTGTTTCTTCACCAACTACCGACCATTCAAATCCCTCCCAAGCTCTCCCTGTGTTCACCCTCTCTTGCCCTCATACTTGGAATCATGCTTTGGCAACTGCTGCTACATTGAATACCACCGCTCTTTCAGTTTTTATAGACACTAGTTTTTCAGTCAACATAATGTCAGTTCATAGTTTCCATTCATTCCGCACTGCAAAAAAGCGTGTCATGAATTTGGAACTACACAATAATCATCTTTGCAATGTTGATGGTGTCCAATTTTCAGTGATTGGTCAAGTCACTCTTGATGTTAGCTTCTCTGCTACTACCCTCTCTATTCCAGTTACCTTGTACGTAGCTGATGTATGTATTCCTAGAAACATACTCATGGGCTTGTCACTAATGAAGGAACATGCTATTTCTGTTTATCCTTACCAACATGAAATAATTTATTCAGGTAATTTCTTCCCTATCTTACCTTCAGCACTGTCAACTTGTGCTGTTAGTAACGTTCACGTGACCGAGCGGCCTCCCAAAGGCCAAATTCCTTCTTCAGATGTCGGTACTACTTCCACTGACAGTCGCTGTGCTTTTTACCGTGAGGATGTACCTACCTTTTCTCAGAGTTTTTCACCTTTCTATGCTGTGGACATGTCTTCTCACCGTAACCAGCGTATTCATTCTTCCTGCATGTTTAAATCAGCCAAAAGTAAGTACCCCTTGACAGACATTGGCATTTCACCTACTGAGGATGCCTCCTCCCCTCCCTTGAATGAACTTTCAATTAACTCAGCCCCAGTCTCTCTAGTGTTAACGCATTCCAAACACACTCACGCAGTACTACTTAGCACTACGACACTGCATCCTCGTGAGTACACAAAACTTCACATCCACGTTTTCCAAGCCAAGGAAAGCAACGTAGTTTATATGCCGAAAACCATCCGTGTCAAAGGCATTTCTCTGTTTTCAGCCCTATGTTCCACTTCTATTAAAAGTCATGCACACTTGATTTTTGCCAATGACACTAACGCTCCCCTCCAACATGGAAAGGTACAAACATATGTTACCTTCTAGTATATCCTTCTTGAGTTCAAATCATGGCGAACCAGTTCATTATTGTTCTTGTTTGCCCACTATTTCTTGCATCCCATTTGAATTTCCTTGATTTCCCTAATGCACAAGAAAGCTTACTTTTACTTTTCAATGACTTTTATAAAACCAATCTCAATCGATATCACATTTCTCGCAGACCAAATGCCCACCCATACTACGAGTATATTCCTGCATACAGAATGCCTCAAACCAAACGTAATGTGGTAAACATGCTCATTGATGACATGATAAATCAAGACATTATAGAACCTTCAACTTCAGAATGAATTTTCCCTCTTTTCATTGTTCCTAAAACAGATGGGTCATTCTCCCCTGTTGTTGACCTCAGAGAGCTCAATAAATTAATTGTTTCGGATCGCCACCCAATCCCAGTATTGCAAGACCTCATTCACTCCGTTGGAAAAAACAATATTCTCTTTACCACTCTCGACCTATCTGGCTATTTTCAAATACCTCCGTGCTCCTGAACCACGTCCTCTTACTTTAGCACGCTAAATGGACATTTCTCAATCTCGTTCTAGTTCTCGTTCTCGTTCTCGTTCTCGTTCTCATTCTTGTTCTCGTTCTCATTCTCATTCTCATTCTCATTCTCATTCTCATATTCATTTCCATTCTCATATTCATTTCCATTCTCATTCTTATTCTCATTCTCATTTCCATTCTTATTTTCATTCTCATTCTCATTCCCATTCCCATTCCCATTCCCATTCCCATTCCCATTCTCATTCTCATTCTCATTCTCATTCTCATTCTCATTCTCATTCTCATTCTCATTCTCATTCTCATTCTCATTCTCATTCTCATTCTCATTCTCATTCTCATTCTCATTCTCATTCTCATTCTCATTCTCATTCTCATTCTCATTCTCATTCTCATTCTCATTCTCATATTTCACTTTAATGTTCATGTTTATGCTCATTTTTATGTTTTTGTTTATTCTCTTTTTCGCTCACGCTCATTCTTAGTATTCTCACAATCGCTGTGAAGGTCACTGTCACTGACAATGATAGACGCTACCAATGACATTTAAACTGTCATTAACACTATCACTGACACAATCACTATCACCGTCACTGTCACCATCACTATAATTGTCGGTAGTACTATGATTCTCCTTTCACTTGGATCTCTCTTTCCTTCCTCGTTTTATGACATACCATCCTTCCTCTACCTGCTCTCCTTACCCAGTCCATTTTTTTTTTTTTTTGCCAACGCAGCGACTCATTCTACTCACGTACTTGTATCTCTGAATGTATATCTCTTCCTCTCCACTTGAACTAAGTATCATTCTTTCTGTTCTACCGTGTACCTTTGTTTCATCTCCATTTCTCCATTTGTACACGCTCCAATCTTATTGAGTAATTTTCTTCATATACTCTATTTTTCTGACTTATCCTTTTTCGTCTATTCCGCTCCTCCCAACGAAAGACGTCATAATTCATCTCTGAGTTCAATCCCTCATGACTAATCCCTTGTTTTTCTTTGTCTCCTTTATTTTATTTTTTTTATCATTTTGTTCTTTCATCTTTATATAATCATTGTAACACTCGTTTATGGGTCGTGCCATCTTCGTCCTCAGACTAAAGGAATACTATTACATTCATTTTATAAAGGGTGTAACTCGATATTTTCCAGATATTTTCAGTAACTTTTCATTGTGACACTGGGAAGAAAAAATATTTACAACATTGCCTTGTGTCTTATTTTTTAGAATGAAGATTTTTCCATTTGTTTATTTTTTTATTTATCTATTTGTTTATTTATTTATTTATTTATCTATTTATTTATTTATTTATTTACTTATTTATTTATCTATTTATTTATTTATTCATTTATTTATTTATTAATTAATTAATTTCTTTTTCATTATACTTTATTAATTAATTTATTGATTGATTTATTTATTTATTTATTTATTTATTTATTTATTTATTTATTTATTTATTTATTTATTTATTTATTTATTTATTTATTTATTTATTTATTTATTTATTTATTTATTTATTTATTTATTTATTTATTTATTTATTTATTTATTTATAATTTATTTATTAATTGTTTATTTTTTTTATGAGGAGTGATTGTTGAGAAGGTACTTGTCTTCTAGTAATCTAGAAATATCAGTATAATCTTAAGATCTAATTATAACTTTAGTAGCATATATCTTTTACTAACTTGTTCTGTGAAGGGTGACAAACTTATTTATTTTCATATAACTTTATCATCATTCTGGCAACCATCAAATCACCATATTCATCTTCGTTATACCCCTTTTGTAGTGAAAAGATAACAGACCATATCTATAACTATATTTTGACACCTCTCACCTCTACTCTCTTTGGCAACAACGTCATACGAAAGAGGTGAAATTGTAGAAGTAAAATTTAAAATACAAAGAGGGCGGGGGTAAGAAGTGATTACTACAATATTTAAAATTACTCTGGTTTTCTCTTTGAGTAGGAAGTAATATCCATTCATAAAAAAAAGATATAGACTCTGTTCCGTAGAGTTCCCACCAAACAAAAAAAAAAAAAAAAAAAAAAAAAAATCCAGTCAATACGGTGGCTGTCTCATATTGAAGTAATATATAGGAAACTACGTGGTATATATGAAAAGAAAAACACAAGTTAAAAATATATATTTCTGTCACAACGTCAAAACAGGAACTATCTCCACTGGGATTTAAGAGTCAAATGTCATTTCAGCAGTGCATATATAAAAATGTAAACCCAATATCTTTAAGACAAAATATGGATGATGATCTTCCCACATACTTTGATAAACAGTATTGAATATATATATATATATATATATATATATATATATATATATATATATATATATATATATATACATACATATATATATGTATATATATATGTATATATATATATACATATACATACATACATATGTATATATACATGTATATACATATATGTATATCTATATATATGTATATATATATATATATATATACATATACATATATAAAATGAATACAATAAACAAGCCTTAATGAGGGCTTCTTCAACGACGCCTTTGTGAAAAACTGTTAATGTAAGAGATTTGAAATAAGACTCAAGTTATTCTTTACCGATCTTCACTTTGCTGTCAAAGCGTCTCAAAAATATATGATATACATTTCCTGAAAGAACTGAATGAGCCTTGCGTAACATACCGTGTACATCATTTTGTTCATTACCATGAAATTCCAGGAAAGTGCAGAAAATCCAGTACTATTGCATAATGCTTTTGCTATTGCAATGGCGAAACATGACTTTATTCACGCAATGGGAAATTAACCGGCCAATTATAGTTCTCTTGTATAGTGCCCTTTCCTAAATTATGTATATAATCTCTGTTCCGTCTCTGCTTATTCTATTCAGATAACATCTTTCTTTTTTCATTGTGCGTTGGTGGCGTAAACGGAAGCGTGCTGGTCTTGCCATCAGTTAGTTATGGTTTCGAATCCCGCACTTCTCTCCAATTCCCAGCAGTTGATTTTACCTGTCCTAGCAGTCCAAGCCCACTGAGCAAAGGTGGCGGCTTCGGCCGCAGCTAAGCACCTAAGGGCGTACATTCCTCATGTTTTGCATGACCTATTCTTGAAAGTGACACAATTTGCTGCTGTACTTTTACGCAGTCTGTCATGATATTACCTGAATGATTCTTTATCGTGGGGATTTCTTATGAATAGCACGTAGAGAATGATAGTATCAGTTATTGACCGTCATTGGTAGAAAAATAGTTTCATGATTTGGTTTAATATTGCGAACTCACTTCTAACAGAGGACTTTATATAACGGAATTTAATGAACCATTCCTTTGGTCCAACTCGCCCGTGGCAGGGTTCGAGCCCCCTATATCTCGACCTCCACCGCAAGTAGTGACGCTCTACCCCGGTCGGCCAGCGAGCAGCCACAAATGCATTAGAGCAGGCATCCTGCGTAAGTTTATTAGAATGTTCGCACATGTTAGATAATATATTCGTAATTCAAATTATTTTCATCTTATATTTTATTTTGTTTTATCTATTTATTTATTTATTTATTATTCTTTATTATTTGTTTTTATTACTATTAGTATTATTACTATTAGTATTATTATTATTATTATTATTATTGTTATTATTATTATTATTTTTTTTTTTTTTTTTTTTTGACACGCAACATTCCTTAACCTCCTCTCCTTTGGATGCGTCTAAAGGAGTGAGAGTGGTTATGTTATCTCAATGAACACCTTAACCCTGGCATAATCAATTGATTTGTTCTGGCCGAAGTCAGGGAAGTTCCTTCAGCCAGGAGGCGGTAATCGTTCGAAGGAGGAAAACGTAAGAGTCAAACACTTTATCTCTGTTTACTCCTCCTACAGCTCACGTTATTTTCATTCTGATTCTCACTGAACAATGCCTCTATTCTCATGAACAAACTCTCGCTCCTTTGTTCGCGAAGCTTATATCGGATGGAAATGGTACACGTTCGTATGATCGCAACACATCACCTATATTTCTTTCATCCGTCTTTTAGATCTTCATATCTATAATGCCTAACACCAGACAATTTAATTCAACTAAGAGCTGCCTCAAGGGAGCAGGAGTGTTTAAGATTCTCTCTCTCTCTCTCTCTCTCTCTCTCTCTCTCTCTCTCTCTCTCTCTCTCTCTCTCTCTCTCTCTCTCTCTCTCTCTCTCTCTCTCTCTCTCTCTCTCTCTCTCTCTCTCTCTCTCTCTCTCTCTCTCTCTCTCTCTCATTCTCTCTCTCTCTCTCTCTCTCTCTCTCTCTCTCTCTCTCTCTCTCTCTTTCTCTCTCTCTTTATCCCTACACCGGGAAAAGATTAAGCCAAGTTGATTTAATCCTTTACTGAAAAAAGAGACTTTATATTTTCTGTATATTTCTTAATGATTTAATTTGCTTCTCTATACATTTACTAACGCTAAAGGGATCAACAGGAAAAATGCGAGATGTATCTTGAATTTAGCTGAACAAATAAACAAAAACTCTTTAACGCAATTCTATCAAATAGAATTTGATACCGTTACCCAAGGCTTTTATAAAAAAAAAAAAAAAAAGAGGTAGCCTTAATCCTATCAAATTAGTCTCTGAGCTAGTATTCTCTTGATTAGAATAATTTCACGTCAGCTTAGATAAACCACTTTAATCATTCGGCAAGGCTGACGGGGGTAACCCTCTAATTTTGTCCACTTTCTTACTCAGTCATGCATTTCACTTGGCGTCTCTCCCTCTCACACAAACAGACAAACAGACAGACAGACAGACAGACAGACAGACAGACACACACACACACACACACACACACACACACACACACACACACACACACACACACACACACACACACACACACACACACACACACACACACACACACACACACACACACACACACACACACACACACACACACACACACACACACACACACACACACACACACGCGCACACACACACACACACACACACACACACACACACACACACACACACACACACACACACACACACACACACACACACACACACACACACACACACACACACACACACACACACACACACACACACACACACACACACACACACACGGCTCGATGGCGCAGTGGTAGTGTTCGCGGACACCAATACATCGGCCCGGGTTCGAATCCCACCCAGGTCTGAAATAATTTCAGTATCACTGCGCTGCAAGTCGTTACTTCAACTCTTGTGGGCGGGAAGTTGGGTGTGTATGTGCGTGTCAGGTCACAGCATTACCCATATATCGGGCATATATGAGCTCTGAGTTCTCTTCCGGGAGGGAAATAACTGTCAATCACGAGTCCAACACGTGATTCAAAACCATGGTGAGTCACAAGCACACACACACACACACACACACACACACACACACACACACACACACACACACACACACACACACACACACACACACACACACACACACACACACACACACACACACACACACACACACACACACACACACACACACACACACACACACACACACACACACACACACACACACACACACACACACACACACACACACACACACACACACACACACACACACACACACACTTAGACAAACACACACTCACCTATTCGTACCCATTTACTTTCATAGTCATATCCTCACTCTTCAAAATCTATATGATGGCACCAACGTCGGGTCTAAACAGAGTGGTAACTGGCGATATCGTCTGGGCGGAGTCCTACGGTAAGGGCTTATCTTAACTACACGACGTGTCTCCCGAACACTGAGATAAAAGCGTGGCTGAAGATGTGAGTGGAAGGTGGAGGGAAGGTGGAGTTGCTCTGAGGGAAGAACGCGGTGGTGAGGCGAGTTGGGGGCTGTTGGGGGGATGGAAGAATGAGTCGGAGGGTGAGGAAGAAGGAGTTCTACAATCAACCGGCCGGGAGAAGAAGCTTCTATCGCCGACAGGCATCCCGTGGATGGAGCAACGACCGTGAAGATGCGGAGGCGGAGGAATGCCTATTGCCATGCAGAGGTTTCAAGTCTTTTAATTCTTTTATCACGTGGATGTCATTTGTGATTTTGCTGTGGCTAAAATCAGACCATTTTGTATGCAAGGGGTAGAGATGAATGAATCTATTCACTAAGGTTAGAGAGTTTCAAGAAGGTTTGTTTTCACTATTTCAAAAGTAGCAAAAAGATAAAAAACTATAGGAACGGCACAACTTCAGTGAAATATCTTAGATGATAAGTTTAGAGTGACTAAATAACACTTTTCGGGGCTTGTTCTGTATTAGTTGCAGCTATTCTTGAACTATCGTACTCGGTGCAAAGCCATATTCGACTGAAAGTCTTTGAAACAGATGTCACTTTTCCTTTTATTCTGGTTCCTGCCTGGTTTGTTTATCTACCTCAATGGATTCCATTCTTGAAGGCAAGAGGTTAGGCCAAAGAACTCATAGTCACGGAATCGATGGAGCCACAGCTTTTGAAAGAACACGTTCAGCGGACCTGGTAAACACACGCCAAGTGTACGTGTTTGTCCATGTTGGTCAATGTGTGTGTGTGTGTGTGTGTGTGTGTGTGTGTGTGTGTGTGTGTGTGTGTGTGTGTGTGTGTGTGTGTGTGTGCGTGCGCGTGCGCGTGTGTGTGTGTGTGTGTGTGTGTGTGTGTGTGTGTGTGTGTGTGTGTGTGTGTGTGTGTGTGTGTGTGTGTATGTGTGCGTGCGCGTGTGCATGTGTGTCTTTATGTCAGAGACAGCAAGGAAGATAAACAGAAAGAAACATACAGGCGGGACAGACACATGGACAGACAGGAAAACAGATATACACGCGTGAGAGAACACACTCACACATACACTAACACACACACACACACACACACACACACACACACACACACACACACACACACACACACACACACACACACACACACACACACACACACACACACACACACACACACACACACACACACACACACACACACACACACACACACACACATATATATATATATATATATATACATATATAAATGTATATATATATATAAATGCATATATGTACATATATATATATATAAATACATATATGTATATATATATGTATAATATGTATACATATACGAATATATATGTATATATATATATATTATATATGTATATGTATATATATATTATATATGTATATGTATATTATATATGTATATATATATATATATATATGTATATATCAGTGGTTCTTAACATTTTTCACTGCCCGTACCCCTTGACATCTCTGAAAAAATCCTCGTACTCACATCCAAATGAAATATAATGCAAACATATGAAAAGGATTAGTGATACAAACCTTGCTTTACTTTCTCATGGAAAATATACAGTACCATTGCACTGGCTATCTTGTCTCGTACCCCCAAATTCAAGGTTTAATACTTCTTTGGGGTACAGGTACCCCAGGTTAAGAACCAATGATATATATATATACATATATATGTATGTATATATACAGTATATATGTATGCACATTGCAGAAGAAATCACTTGAACGCGTGATACTAGTATGCAGACAAACCACTGGGAAAATGAAAGAGATGAGACCGAGCGCTTTCGTCTATTGAGACGAAAACGCTCGGTCTCATCTCTTTCATTTTCCCAGTGGTTTGTCTGCATGTATGCACATATATATGTACTTATATATATATATACATACATACATACATGCATACATACTTAACATACATGCATATATACATACATACATATATATATACATATATATATATATGTATATATACATATATATATATGTATATATATATATATATATATATATATATATATATATATATATATATATATATATATACAGTATGTATGCATTAGTGGTGCTTAAGTGTGGTTGTTTTGGATAGGTTCTTCTGTATTGTACATCTCATATTTCTAGCCATAATTTTTTATTATAGTCTATTGTAGTGTCATGTTCTCTTTTTCAAAAATAAATGTTTCATAATAGGTTAATAGTCCTTGTATACTACTAGTTAACTTTCAAAAACATAAACGAAAACCTAATGGCATTTGTAACTTCCAAAAGTAAGAAGACATGTCTCTAATGTAGTCAGGCCACACCTGAAGAATGCCATCATGCTTACTTGTTGTTGGAGTATGTTGAGGTCATTACACCAAGAGAGGTAATAAGTTTTGTTTGAATGCTTGTTTTCCTTATGTAATAGTGTATTTAAAAGTATGACGTATGATCTTACAAAGTTTGTTGTAAAATATTCCTAGGCCGGTCAAAAATCAATACAAAACAATGTGATGAATATTTGATTTATATAGGAACAAAGTCATAAGTGCTATATTATCTATGTTAGTTTGTTTTTGAATTACGTTTATTTAGATAAATAAAAAAAAAACGTACGCAATGTTTTGGAACAACAGATTATTATGGAGGAATCTGCACCCACGGGCGATTCACGAAAACCCCTTTAGCGACTATTACCCTCCTACATCAGCGATGTTTCTTTGCTTCATTGAGAACTGGACGGGTATCGATCTCTTCCATGTTCATTCACATTGGAATCTTATTAATTGTGATTCAAGATAGTTTAGTAAGACGAGGTCTGTTAGTAAATGCCTTTATATAGTCAAAAAAGAAAATGTTAGTGAAATATTTGATATAAAGTATTGAAGACTATAGTACATAAGAAAGTATTGCGAAGATATTCATATGTCAAAAGGAACTTAACTTACGGTGGAGTGTACATATATACTCTCTCAAGATCATGAAGTGTTAAAAAATAGCTTTTCAATGATCTATCATAATTATCTCTTATTTAATTATTTGTCTATTTGTATTTATTTATTTATTAAATAAATAAATAATTATCATATCAACGTTGAATTATATAAATTCAAAGTGCAATGAAGTATATAGATTCAAATATTTCAACCAACAACTTTGAATTTTACGTAGTATTATTCAGGAATGACTTTCCAAAATCTCTTTGTTTTTAGTGTACAAATATCATAATCAATATATATATATATACTGGAATTTGCAAACCCAAAGTGAAATAAACTGTGGAGCAAGAAATCTTTTAATCAAAATTTGTTTTTCCTTGTAAGATCCACGGAACAGTTCCAATGTTTCCACAATAAATTTGAATTTGAAATAAGATATCTTAAGAAATAGTTTTTACCACCTGTAACACGCAAAGTCGTTTGTACTGCAA
>NC_134780.1:10588147-10590647 GCF_046742065.1 Oratosquilla oratoria | reverse complement strand
TATGTATGTATGTATGTATGTATGTATGTATGTAGGTAGGTAGGTAGATAGGTAGATAGATAGGTAGGTTGGTTGGTAGGTAGGTAGGTAGTTATGTCCGTATGTATGTGTGTATGTATGTGTATATGAATATGTATTTATGTATCCACGTATACTCGTACATGTTCAAGTATTCATTTGCGTATATATACATGCTGGTGAAACTGTGTGTGTGTGTGTGTGTGTGTGTGTGTGTGTGTGTGTGTGTGTGTGTGTGTGTGTGTGTGTGTGTGTGTGTGTGTGTGTGTGTGTGTGTGTGTGTGTGTGTGTGTGTGTGTGTGTGTGTGTGTGTGTGTGTGTGTGTGTGTGTGTGTGTGTGTGTGTTTATGTGTGTGTGTGTGTGTGTGTGTGTGTGTGTGTGTGTGTGTGTGTGTGTGTGTGTGTGTGTGTGTGTGTGTGTTTATGTGTGTGTGTGTGTGTGTGTGTGTGTGTGTGTGTGTGTGTGTGTGTGTGTGTGTGTGTGTGTGTGTGTGTGTGTATGTGTGTGTGTGTGTGTGGTGTGTGTGTGTGTGTGGTGTGTGTGTGTGTGTGTGTGTGTGTGTGTGTGTGTGTGTGTGTGTGTGTGTGTGTGTGTGTGTGTGTGTGTGTGTGTGTGTGTGTGTGTGTGTGTGTGTGTGTGTGTGTGTGTGTGTGTGTGTGTACATTCGTCTTTCATAAATGAATACGATGAATAAATGTTAGAGATTGCTTCTTCACAGTAACTGAAACAATATTACATTCAAGGATACGTAAATTGCGTGTAAGTTATAATGGTGGTAGAAACTACGATCCTACATAGTTATGACCAATATGTAACAATCAATCGGAAGAAAGTTATGTGATTATATTTTGTAAACCATGGGAAATGCTCTGACTTTTCACACGGTATACAATAATTTCTTTGCTTCAGAAACTATCCAAATTTATGTCATAGTGTATGTATCTGGGATGATTGCTATTACAGTACGCATTTTAGCTATGAGATGGATATAAGGTAGTCTTCTCATAACACATGGCTTTAATAAATCTTCCGTAAGTCATTAAAGTTTATGTTAGCAGACTTTTGCATGTTCAAAATTTAAATATAGATTGTTTTCTGTATATTCTTTCAATATCGTTCTTGCTTATCATCCTTGTAGTCGTTCTAGTACAATTTCATATCAAAAGGGGGATCACCCTCCGGATATTCAAAATCGTCTGATATTAATGATAACAAAATATGATAATCATATTTCCCTGTTGGTAAAGTTATTTGCTATCAATTCTGCCTCTCCATGTTAGAAGTAGATGAACTGAAATACAGAATTTGACTGTTTGATGTCAGCTGAAATAGATTCATTAGGCCAGCTGCCTTTAAAGCCGGGTCCACACTTGTTGCATTTCCACGTATCGTATCATCTTTGAGTACCACCTAGTGATACGATACGGTGCAACAGGGTATTGTACCCACTTGTTACGTATCCGCCTGTTGTATACGGATACGCAACAAGTAGGTACAATATCCTGCTGCACCGTATCGTATCACTAGGTGGTACGCAAAGATAATACGATACGTGGAAATGCAACAAGTGTGGACCTGGCTTTAGATGATTTAAATCGTCTTTTTTATTCACAAAAAAATCACTATTCCAGGAAGGGTTTATTGATTAAACTTTAGTTCGTTTATTTTGGAGACTCCGTTTCTATTGAATGAAATGATTTAATGATTGATTAGAATAATATATTGCAACATGTCACATTACCGAAGAGGTTAAATGATTCGATAGTCTTTTTATTTATTTCCTTTGCAATCTATTCAGGAATAAATATGTGCAAGAAAATATCACACGGCCGTACCACTATTCATATAAGTTGCTATTGACTTATATAATATAAGAAAGAACTTTCAGGGTCATATTTTTGACCACCTGTAGGAGGGAGAGGAATTGAACATGCGCGCGCGCATGTGTGCGTATGTGTGTTTTTGTGTATGTGTGCGTGTGTGTATGTGCGCATATGTGTATGTGTGTGTTTGTTTGTGTGCGTATGTGTGTGTGTATTCACTTGGCCTTTGTATTCACTTGGCCTTTGGATCACGTGTTGGACTCGTGATCAACAGCTATTTCCCGCCTGGAAGAGAGCTCAGAGCTCGTAGGTCCGACCTATGGGTAATGCTATGACCTTACACACACACACACACCCAACTCCCCGCCCACGAGAGTCAGAGTAACGACCCGAAGCGCAGCGGTACCGAAATAATTTCGGCCATGGGCAGGATTCGAACCAAGAACTACGGGCCACTATCGTGACAGTTCAGCGCTCTACCAACTGCGCCACCGAGTGAGTGTGTGTGTGTGTGTGTGTGTGTGTGTGTGTGTGTGTGTGTGTGTGTGTGTGTCTGTGTGTGTGTGTGTTCGCATGCGTACGTGTATTTATGTGTGTGTGTTTATGTTTTTGTATATGTTTATATGTGTTTGTCCATGTGTGTGTGTAGTCAGAATAG
>NC_134780.1:10565647-10575647 GCF_046742065.1 Oratosquilla oratoria | reverse complement strand
CACCGACATCCCATCTAAGGTCCATGGGACAAAGGATTTTCCTAATCCATTCTCAACAATACATAGGTTAAGCTTTGATCAGAACAGTAAGTTCATACGCTGTAGTGTTCAATAGGGAAGCTAATCTACCTCCACAGCTTCATCATACGGAGACCCATCTCCTCCACATCCACTCATCTACATAGCAGATTCGGAAACATTCCATTTTATGTTTATCCATTCATGATTATCTTCTTTGGATTCCAATCTCATGTATTCTCTTCGTCCTACTCTGTCGACATAACCCATGCATCCTAAACTTTTCATCTCATCGATTCATCTCATTCCAAGTATTTCTATTGGGTTTACTTCACTCACTGCTGCTTGACACGCCTTTTCCTTGCTGCTCTTCATTCATTCTTTCCAAGTGTTCAAGCCCCCAATTTTTTTTTTGTCTACCGTATCAGACATTTTTATCATAACACCAGCACTTAACTCCTCTATTTCCCTTATTCCATCCTTTTTTTTTATATATATAAGTGATATTCCTCACAGATCTCGTTTCAAACATATTTTGTTTCTTTCAATCTTTTTTTTTTGTATTCTGTTTTTAGAAATGCTAGTGAATATGTTTGTGTGTGTGTGTGTGTGTGTGTGTGTGTGTGTGTGTGTGTGTGTGTGTGTGTGTGTGTGTGTGTGTGTGTGTGTGTGTGTGTGTGTGTGTGTGTGTGTGTGTGTGTGTGTGTGTGTGTGTGTGTGTGTGTGTGTGTGTGTGTGTGTGTGTGTGTGTGTGTGTGTGTGTTTGTGTGTGTGTGTGTGTGTGTGTGTGTTTGTGTGTGTGTGTGTTTGTGTGTGTGTGTGTGTGTGTGTGTGTGTGTGTGTGTGTGTGTGTGTGTGTGTGTGTGTGTGTGTGTGTGTGTGTGTGTGTGTGTGTGTGTGTGTGTGTGTGTGAAAAATTGAGTATATATCTGGGTAAGAATTGATAAGTGCGTATGGTTTGTCCTAGTATCAAAGTTGTCTCATGTTGCTGATAGTTTGGATCACATATATGCTTGAAATAATCTAGGAAGGAAAGGCAAGAGTATATGGAGGTTTGGAATGAGTAGATAAAAGAGAAAACAGAATAAAAGTACATTATGAAGGAAAGGAATACATGGGATTATGACTATGTGTAAGAATGTAAAGTGCACAGAGAGAGCTGAGTTCAATGGGTTGGACGTGACTGTAAATGGTGAGGTTCTTGATGAAGCAAAAAGAAAAATGATAAGTACCTGGGGTCGCATGTACCTGTTAATAGAGGAATGCTCGCCAAGATGAGTTAGGGTAATGGGGGATAGCAAATGTGTATAGGGAATGAAATATATGATGAGTAATGAGTATCTGCGAATGAATAAATGCACCAGCATTTTCAAAAACAGGGACTTGGAATGTAACAAAAGACTGAAAGAAACAAACTTATATATATATATGTAAGGAATATGATTTATTAAAAAAATGGATGGAATAAGGAAAATAGAAGGGAGTGAAGTGCTGGTGTTAAAATAAAAATCCCTGATACGGTAGACAAAACAGAAATAGTAGTTTGGACATTTGGAAAGAATGAATGAAGAGGGGCAAGGAAAAGGTGTGTCAAGCAGTAAGTGGAGTAACCCCGATAGGAATACTTGGGATGAGATGAACCGATGAGATGAAAAGTTTAGGATGCATGGGTTATGTCGATAGAGTAGGACGAAGAGAATACATGAGATTGGAATCCAAGGAAGATAATTATGAATGGATGAACATAAAATGGAATGTTTCCGCATCTGTTATGTAGATGTGTGGATATGGAAGGGATGGATTTCCGTATGATGAAGATGTGTAGGGAAATCAGCTTCCCCATTGAACACTATTTAACTACAAGTAAATAGTAAATAATAACAAATTAACATATAACTAATAATAAATGAGAATCAAGCAAATAATGTACAAACAGACAAATCATAACAAAACAAACAAACAAATAATATGAAATAAATGATAACCATTACTGCATCTTACTTAGATGTTTATCTAAATGATTCTTAAAGCTTCGAGCTGAACTACAATGCACTGCCTCTGCAGGAAGTTGATTCCATTCATTAACTACACGGCTGGCGAAGTTGTTTCTACCTACTTTCAAATTAAATTTATTTCCGGACAGTTTGAGACCATTGATATGTATGATACGTATTATTAGTCTCTAATAATTGTTTTTCATTCTCTAGCTCTGTCATAACTATTTTAGTAGTATGATTCATATTCATAATTACTATATTATTCTCCACATTCAATGACAACATACTCATCCTATCTCATTCATGTCCATTATTGATTGCTCTCCTTTTCGTATCTACTGGGCACCTTTTACGTACAATTCAATTCCGCCCAAAACACTTTTACCTCTTTCAAAATTCTCAAAAAATATCTACATCTTCACACATAATTTTTTCTTGACGTCTATTTGTTTGAGCCTATCGATTCTATATCTTGAACACCCATCTTCATTTTCTCTTTACAAGTATTTATTAATCTATTGGTTTATCTATTTACTTATTTATTTATCTATTTATCTATCTATTTATTTATTTATTTATTTATTTTTATTTATTCATTTATTTAGTTATCTATTTATTTATTTATTTATTTATTTATTTATTTATTATTTATGTATGTATGTATGTATGTATGTATGTATGTATGTATTTATATATTTATTTATCAATTTATTTATTTATTCATTTATTTCTTTATCTAATTATTTATTTATATATTTATTCATTTATTCATTTATTTATCTATTTATTTATTCATTTACTTGTTTATTTATTTATTTATTTATTTATTTATTGATTACTTCAGTTATTTATTTTGAGGGTTCACTGCAACATTTTCTTTTCCATTTCACCATTCACTAACTTTTAATATGGTTTCACCTACTTGCTTTACCCCACATATTATTTTCCACATATCCAGTAATTTTCTGCACGTTATTTATTTCTAATTATACAATTAGTTAAATAATTTTCTACCACATTGAAAATATGCATCACCAGTTTACTCATATTTATCGTAAGTCTCTCCACACACTCAATTAGGTAATTCCAAAACACTTCTAATCTCATTGCATGTCTTACTACTAGGACAACATACACTCAACATGTAACTTATTTTCATCTCTACATTCGTAATGCTTGTTAGTTCCTTCATTCTTTCATGTTCATACTTTGGGATCTCACCATTCACCCATAATACCACTCCTCCTCCTCACCTTTTCCAGTCCAGACAGTTTGCCGACCACACTCCGAAGCTAAACTTTACCTTTCTCTTTCAACTTAGCATTACTTAACGCTGGTACATCTCTCTTTCTCCTTCCTCTCATTAGAACTTGTTCCACAATTATGAACATTCACTTGGTAGTGAAATAATATATAAAGACTAAATGTATCCTATGATTTTATCATTCTTTTAGGAACTCGTTCGATACAGTAATTAGTAACGCCATGGATAATTAGTGAATAAGCTAACTCAAAGTTAGACTATCATAATAAATAAATATGAGAACTATTGAAAAAAAAATGAGAATGATGCTCAAAGACGATAAGGTGATGAAATTCAAACTTCAAGGTATACATACAATAGTCATGTTACCATATGGTGACACCACAGACTTACAACAAGTTTTACAAAGGAATTGGCAACTGCTTAGTTCACAGCTTTATAACCTGACCAGTAGACATTTACGGACATAACATCACCTTAGCAACAATTCTTATGTAGGACAGCCCCCACAAAAGACAAAAGCAATCATAATTTGCGGTCATAAAATGAGGCACTGGAATATCCTATGCTTTTGCATACTATGCCTTTAAACCCCTCAAGGCAAGCATTAAGCTACCAAGAAACAGTTATGGACGACGGTTGATGACTGAAATATTCTGAGTGCTGTTGCATATGTGAGGGATTGTACACGCTGAATATATATCAAATTTCACCTATGCATAGCGTATCACCTAATTTTAAATCGTTATGTAAATTCGAGACCCTTTTGTGAGCATAGGACATAATACTAACATAAATCCAATATATAAAATAATGTGTTGTCTTCAAACAAGTACAAAAAATATAGTTTCACATCATATAGTGAAAACTTTGACACCTCAGACGATAAAAATCGAAAAATCCTTTTGATTTTCCTCCTTGTTGATAGTTCTGCATTCATGAGAATGTTGTATATAGCCTGTCATGGACATTTTCTGATTTGCATTTACCAGGTAGTCACGAGTATTTACCTTCCCAGGCCAACTTGAGCTGAAGTAATGGCTTTCAAAACCAACTGAACGAAACATTTTTATCATTATTTTCTTTTGTTCTATTATGCTTTGGCTTATTTTTCATACACAGGATCTTGCATCCAAGTAAATGAATACATAAGAACATTAGAATAAAGGAGACTGCAAGAGACGATAAGGCCTACACCATTCATAGGAGAGTAACATGTTCAAAAAATGGCCTACAGAAAAACTATGCGTCATGTTCCATGAAAATCTTAGCCTCGTGTATCTATATAAAAATCGTTTTATGTATACGCAAGCCTTAACACGAACTGTAATATTCTGTACAAACAACATGATTGTACACGATAGTACCCGTGCGTAAGCAAGGTGTATTCCAAGCCTTTTGTTGAGATAAAAGAGCTGTTGTATAAGAAAATCATTACATACAGAAAAATTATCACGCTCAACTTTACTTTAAACTATTTAGTTGTTTTTATAAAAAAAAGAATCATTTTTAAGTGTGCCTAACAATTGGGAGACTATTACAGCAATATTTTGTCTAGATAGAGGTTTTTTACCTACCCTTTTTTTTTATTCAAACTATTGATTTGTTACAGTAGAATGAATGTTAAATTCGCCGAATTTGTTTATTGAGCAGCACAGAGCGATTCTTGCAGACAAAACCAATTTCCCAAACAGGGAGTTGTAATCGTTTCTCATGTACAAAGGTTCCTTTTTGGCGACTTAAATTGGGTTGTTTACATGCAAAGGCTGCTCACCATTTAGGAAAAAATGAATAGGTCCAACACAATGGCCGAGTGTAATCAAGGTCATTTGCGCATGAAGTCTACTCGTTCTCCGTTGTAGTGTAGTCTTTAAAGTTTAATGACCGCACGTCAAGCAATACTTAAAGCTGACCCCATCAATACTGCGACGCATTTTTGTAGATTTTTTAGTTTAACAAGAAAATACCTTTTTCGAACGACTAAGACTCATTTTGTCCCAAGTTTACTTTTCAAGTGAATAAAACTCATCTAACCTTGGCTTATTTTTTCTTAATATATCAATATTTTGAATAAATTAAACACTGCAAACCAACACACCTACCATGTTTTCTGTGTTGAAGGCCTTACGCATCCTGTGTCATATCCTTTTGTTTTCTGTTACCTATTCATTTTGTGCATGTCCCTGGTGCCTCTTTGGTAGCAAAGGGGAAACTGTCACACTTAACTCTTTCTGTATTTAGTGAAATATCATCCTTTATTCTGATATCTACCAAGTGATTTTGTTCATTTTTGTGCCACCCTTTTTCTAAGTAGGGAAAGGATTTGAAACCCATCACGTATATTCTGCCATTCTATTCATCTTTGTAGTACTCGCTCGGCATCATAAGGATAATAGCTTTCGTCGATTTACCTCCTTACTGTGACCACCCTTCCTTTTATAATAGTTGAAGGCAGGGTTTTTTATATCTGCAGCTCTCTCTTTTACATTCATAAGTGAATTGGTTAATATCCCCATGTAAACATGTGATATATAACCATGTCAAGTATCTGTAGAAAAAATAATTATAAAAAAAAAAAAATGCCCAAGTCCCTCAAAAAATCTTCTCCCCTCCCCGTCCTCACTCTTTCAAATAACCTACTTAGCGCAGACCAATCTTCTCGAAAATTTCTTTCTTCAGATCAACCACATTTTGTTAGCTCATTTCTACTCACTCCTACTTATCAGTGATAGACTTGTGGACCCTGATTTGTTATATCTTGTAAGGAGATCGTTCCTATTCTAATTACACGGTCTTGGCAGCTTATTTTGCTGGTCATCGACAGGTATCACAACAAATGATCCAATTAGCTTGTTGTACTTACCCCCTGTTTGTTCTACCGTGAAAAATATTATGTTCGAATCAACCATAACTGCCAACATTAAGTCGAGAGACTGTAGATAATGGTCTTTTTGAGATAACCCAGGATTACTGTTTAGAATTGCAGAACACTTCAAAAGAGACGATTTTTGAGTCCAATTTGTAGGTCATATGTAACTTGTTCAGCACGGTAGCTTATTTCATATATTTTCTGGAGTGACCATGGCCCCTTCACTCTTCATTAATATATATATATATATATATATATGGATATACATATATATATATATATATATATATATATATATATATATATATCTATATATATATATGTATATATATTCATATATATATACATATATATATATATATATATATATATATATATATATATTCATATATATATAATATATATATATATATATATATATATATATATGAATACGCCTCCAGTTAGAATTGTGATTGGTAAAGTTTTTGAATCCTATGTTTACCGACATCTAGATTAAATAGTTTAGTCTTGTTTTAAACAAACTGCATAAAAATACATCAATATTATTGACTGATGCTTTTTTAATGTTTAATGAGCCAACGCCATGATATCTTTTTCTGCTGCCGAAAACGGCAGTTATTTCCTTGTGTACTTGGAAAACCGGGGCAAGTGTCATTTGACAGTAGCCTTGACGGAGCAAATGCTCTTTACCTTAATCACAAATATTAACTGATCTTATATAACTCGCCAATGACTTTACTGATTACACTCATGATATTTGGTTTTGTCTTATAACAAATAAAGGACGTTAGTGAGAATGAAATCTTCAATTGTTGTAGTTAGTGTATCCAATTCTTGAAAAGTTAGTCCTAATATTCTATTCGAAATAGTTTATGAATTCATTATCTACCATAAGTTCTTCTCAGCTGAATGAAAAAAGATCGTTATACGTCACAGGTGATATACTTAAACCTTAAAAGGTTAAATACAATAGACAAGATTAAGTTGTGTGTTTGTTGGGGTTTCTCTGTTAGCGGAGTTATCGAAAGTGGTCTGTGATACTTAAGTTGCTGTCAGGATTGCTACAACTAAGTGACATAATTACAGATATACCTACACTAATCATATCATACTCTACACTAATCATATACTTGATTAATAAACAAACGCATTTGTATCAACAATTAGAATAAAGAATGTGGAACCACCAACAGATAAAATGCAGAAGCTAATACACCAAACATGAATATTTTCCACAATTCAATTCTTTTCTATATTAGTATTGAAAATCTAAATGATAACTTAATGTTTGTAAAATTTCTGAGCAGTAATCTGTGCATATAATTTTGAGAAACGTGAAGATGTTTCAGGATAATAATATTTTCAATATAACATTAAATTTCATGGTTTATCTTTCACGAAATACACCACCAGAAAGTATTTTTTTTGTACTTTCACTTCATACTTATGAAATAAATATAAAAGAAAAGAAAAAAATCCACACACAAACGTTGAAAGAAATAACCACTCCTAGCCAGACCACAAGATCAGCTGCAGTATCTGTTCCTTTGTACTACCGTTTTATAACTATGTACTAATGCAAAGATCCCCATGGTAAAGATCCATCGTAAATGTCTTGAATGGGATCATTAAACAAAGATGCTATTGTATCTTCCGTTTCATTGCGGAAAGTGCAAAATCGTTGAATAGGAGGAATTAACCTGGAAAATTCATGAAGACTACTAATGAAATTATCAAGCTTGAGCTTGAGCCACCTCATAAAGATAGAAGATATCCTCTTTGCACCATGATCACCTATTAGAGCGCAATTAAAAAGAACAAGCTTCTTATGTAAAGACCCATGGTTGAAGAAATTGTAGTAACAAAATTGAATTAATATTTCATTACGTTTTAATGGTTAAGTGAGTTTCCTAGTGTATTTCTGTTATATTTAAGTAGGTGGCACTCTTAAGTGGATTATATAAGAACAAAACGCACTATGATGCATACATGGATAGATATATATACACATACATATGCACACGGATGGGCAGACTGTGCTTTCCTGGACTTACAAAAGGCGTTTGATAAAATACCACAAAAACAAAAAAAAACTCAAAACAACAGGAGGTGTACACGGAAAATTACTGAAATGGATGGAAAAATTTCTTGCATGGAAGTAAAATGAGAGTGATGCTCAGAGATAGAAGCTTGACTTGGGAGGAAATGATAAGTGGAGTCACACAGGGTTCAGTATTGGCTCCAATAATGTTTGCTATATATCTATATATGAATGACATGGATGAAAGTGTAGAATGTTACATGAATTTCTTTGCAGAGGACACAAGACTACTACGGAAAAAGACTGAATTGCTACAGGAAGACTTGGACAAAGTCTGGAAATTAAGTCAAAAATGGAAAATGAACTTCAACATTAAGAAATGTAGTATGATGGAATTTGAAATATTAGGACAATAAAAAGTCGGTACATAGAAAGTAAAGAAAGTTAGTTCTGAAAAGGACCTAGGAATAAGTATCACCAAAGACACGTCCCCAGACATACATATAAACAAATAGTCGGAGAAAACAACAATTTACTAAGGTCAATAAAGGTGGCTTTCAATTATTTGGATAAAGTAATGTTAAATGAAAATACTAGTCACACTAATAAGAAAAAGATTGGAGTAGGTTGCGACACAATGGACATCAATTATAAAAAAAAAAGAATATAAAGAGAATAGAAAAAATCCAAAAAATATTGACTAAGATGGCCCTAACAATTTCAAAATTGACGTACGAACAAAGATTGTCTAAACTGGAACTACCAACCCTGGAACAAAGAGGAAAAGGCGATGTATTGGCCATTTACAGAATCATGAAAGGCATGGAAGTCCTTGAGAAAGAAGACTTATTAAAGTGGAATAAAGGAAAAACAAGAGGATATGAAAAGAAACTAAACAATTATTGTTATACACATAGAGTGGTGAGTGTCTGGAACAAATTGGACAAAACAATATGTGCAAGCACCATAACAGAATTTAAGAACAAACTAGATGTTGCGAGATACAAAGACGGGTCACTACGAGCATAGCTCCCCTTCCCGTATAATACAACTAGGTAAATATAACTAGGTAAACGCACACACACACACACACACACACACACACACACACACACACACACACACACACACACACACACACACACACACACACACACACACACACACACACACACACACACACACACACACACACACACACACACACACACACACACACACACACACACACACACAAGCACACACACACAGAACCTGATAACACCAGAATTGAAAAAAAAATCACATTAGATACTATCCAGATGAAAGACAATAAACTCGATCTGTCATAATGGAGATTTAACTAAGCAGTAGTTATAAAAATATTTACTGATATCGATGTTATTAAGTTCAATAAACTTCCAGTAGAAGCAAAGGCAAGTAAATGTAATTCAGGTGCAAGTTTTAAGATTAATTTAGACGCACTATTTTTTTTTTTTCAAATCCCGTTATGTATCGAAAGGTCTTCTGTCGGCATGCTTTATTATTGTAACTCATTGTAACTCTTTCGTGCTCCCAAGTAATATTTTCTCTCTCCGATTCAAAAATTCACTATGAGTTGGGACGTCGTGAGCATTTAACGTACTTTTGAAATTATATTTCTTAATGCATCATTCCTGTTTTCCATAGTTCCTTTTATACATTGTTTCTCCAAAGAGTTTATTCGTTCTAATGCCAAAAAAAAAAGCAGAATAATAGACAAAAAAAAAAAAAAATGATGATTGTGATTGATAGAGAATTTACTTTGTCCCGAGCTAGTTCTCCAAGGG
>NC_134780.1:10550647-10553147 GCF_046742065.1 Oratosquilla oratoria | reverse complement strand
AATATATGTACTTTATAGATATAGTTAAAGTTGAAGAAAACAAGGTACGTTTCTGAGAAATAAGGATGCATCTACAAGGAAGCATACTACAGTAGTCATTCATCTCTAGTGTATATCCAATTGAAAAAAGAAAGTAATATATCAGCATAACTATAACAACAATTCCTGTGTCCAACTGTACATTGAGTGTTTGACTTTATATAGGGACTTCAAAGTCAAGAGCTCTTGTGTTATGTCACTTGTCATCGAGAGTGAAATGTTCAAATATCTCCAGTAAAACCAAAACAAGGCCAGTACTTCTCATGACAGAGGAGCTCCCAAGGTCTTACATAAATATATGGGAATTCAGTAGTACTAAGGATTACAAAGGATTACAAAGGCGGAGCATGCCGACAGGAGACCTTTTGGTCCATATCTAGGTCGGATGCGAAAAAAATCATAATAATGATAAAATAATAAATAAATACTATAATAATGTAAATAACAAATAAAATAAAATATATAAATAAATGCATAGGTATAGTTAAATAATAAACAAACAGGTAAATAGTAAATAATAATATATTAACATAACTAATGATAAATGAATATCAGGCAGACAAATGATAACAAAACAAAATCAAATAATATAAAATAAATTATAATCATTACAGCATCTTGCTTAGGTGTTTATCTAAATGATTCTTAAAGCTTCGAACTGAACTACATTGCACTACCTGTGCAGGAAGTTTATTCCATTCATTAACTACACGGTTGGCGAAGTTGTTTCTACCTACTTCCAAATTGAATCTATTTCCGGACAGTTTGAGACCATTGTTTCTTGTCTGATTCTCATTCAATGTGAAAATTTGGTCACTTTTGATGTTGTCAATTCCCTTTAGTACTAAGCTTGGTTGCAATGTGTGTGTGATGCATATCCACCAAGAAGCAAATACTCAGGTTGAAGTGACGAAGTGGCAGAGAGAATCAGTGAGTGAGTTTTTTTTATATAATCATCCCTGATTTATCACTAGGTTAATACAGCAGCTAGTACGAAATGAAATATGCCATCCGGTATGATAAGAGATTATTGGAAGTATCGAGAATCAGACTTTCTAAAATTCGAAGTCTTATTGTTGTGGAAAAATATATGTCAGTAAATTCGTACCCTACAAAGTCCCGATACATATAGAATACATTATTCCCATCCAATCAATCCCTTAATGGTGGTATACGGTTTTACACATTCTCCCTGACGATTTGAACTAACCCCTAACACGAATTGAAACGAGGTCTTAATTAAGAGCCCAGTTACACCCAGGACCCGACCTTCAACTGAATAAAGTTATCAGACATAAACAAAAATAGAATTCCGAAAGAGAGCCTCCGTACTGAGGGCGTGAAGCCAGTTTAGCGTTTTTGCTCCTGAAAGAAATCCACTCATGATTCGGAACGTTGTCTTCGTCCGGCCGGAAAGTTGCTCGTACTGCTGTTTAACCAAGCGTCAAATAATCTCATTTTACAATAAAAAAATATATATATTTATCATCTCATGTTGCTTGCCGTCCAGCCAGAGGTCTATAGCTTCTCTATTGGACGAACAGCACGAATAGGCATCACTGCTTCGATGTTTAAATAAGAAATGAGTTAAGACAAAGGAAAGAGATACAGTATTACAATAATTTTGTTTAATATTTTTGAAGAACTTAGTAGTTTGCCGTTGCATATTACAAATGAATATATGATAAGCTGAGAAAATAAACCAAAGAGTATAAGTGAGGTGGAGTGCCAATGTATAGAGTAAGTAGAAGTGAAAGTGGAATTGATTGAATAATTGAATGGTTGTGTTAATGTGCGGCAGGGATTGATTAAGATAGAACAATTGCACAGCATTTCTATGTACACTTTCGAGTCCAAGACAATATTGTGAGGAGGTACATTTCTTCCAAGCTCATCCTTTATCTGAATGATATTTATCATTTATTTAAAAAAATGTATGATGTTATACTGAAATGAAATATAAATTTAGACAATTATTATGCATTTTAGAAGTCATTAGAAAATGCCTTATGTATAATATCTTATATAATATTCGAGAAAATTTAAACATAATAAGAGAATAAAAAGGTCTCAAATAGTATGTGCATATGTAAGAAAGCTTCAAAGACAGTATATTAGTGTGCGATATCACAGAAAGGAAAGTCTTGATGGCTCCTTGTCTTACCATGTCAGGAACCTTGCCGGACACGCCCATCCTCTTGCGTCGCTCAGACTCGCTCCATGATTCACGACGGACCATAATGGCAAGCCATGTCATCACACTCAGGCTGAGATACACTAAAGTATCGTTGCATTAGCCTTTTAAACACAGTGACGTGTCTTGATGATATCTGATCCAGCTATTATTAGCCGATTTCATTCACCAGAAAAGTGAACCCAGGATAAAAGAAAGACGTACAGAGAATCACCTAATACAAGTATAGAAACTGATTAACAAAATATGACAAATATAGATGCACCA
>NC_134780.1:10543147-10545647 GCF_046742065.1 Oratosquilla oratoria | reverse complement strand
TGAAAGTAGGTCCATCTTTTGTGGTTATGGCTTAATGGAAAGTGACATTGATAATAATCTTATGATGATAGTGGTAATAGTCTTTGATGGAAAAAGAGTGTCCCTAAAGCTATATAAGACTGAACCAGTGATAGTTAGAAATAAAAGCTAAAAATTCTCTTACCTCATAGAAGTTCAGGTGAGTACATGGTTTAACGTTTAAGGGGTACAGGACACTTTATTGTAGATGGTAAATGAAATGGCATGCCTTACTGTATTATATGCCCGACTACTATGAAATTTAATGGATATTAAAACAAAGATTTTGGAAGGAGGGACTCGATGAAAGAGGTGATACTGAAACTCATGATCATGAAATAAGACGAAGACGATGCGTGCAACCGCTGGGGGGCTGAAGATCTCTGGTAAGAGCCTGAAGAGGAATGGGTGTTTGTGAAAGTACTTTCTACTGCTACACACACACACACACACACACACACACACACACACACACACACACACACACACACACACACACACACACACACACACACACACACACACACACACACACACACACACACACACACACACACACACACACACACACACACACACACACACACACACACACACACACACACACACACACACACACACACACACACACACACACACACACACACACACACACACACACACACACACACACACACACACACACACACACACACACACACACACACACACACACACACACACACACACACACACACACACACACACACACACACACGCACACGCACGCACGCACGCACGCACGCACGCACGCACGCACGCACGCACGCACGCACGCACGCACGCACGCACGCACGCACGCACGCACGCACGCACGCACGCACACACACACACACACACACACACACACACACACACACACACACACACACACACACACACACACACACACACACACACACACACACACACACACACACACACACACACACACACACACACACACACACACACACACACACACACACACACACACACATACACACAAGCACACAGAAAGGGCTTCAGAGAGACTGAAGAGGGCCTTTGGTAAGGATGCATCTCTTAACAAATATAAAAATAAAAATTGTCAATGACGTTTAACTATTACCATATGTTGGAGAGCAGGTCAAAGGATATCAATTTAGAGTGGAAACAAATGATAAATAATGGGGTGGTCCTGTTAATGATGTCATTTTCTGGGTTAAGCCTCAACAGCATAGATGTTATTGAAGAAGCATGAACCTAACTGATTTTAGCAAGAACAAATCATAACTATTTACTAATGGTAATAAATGATTAATAAGAATAGTTCTATAGTGGTAATTATTTAACACTTTATGAGAAATATTTATCTCATAGTTGAATAAATAATTTGCAGCTGGCCATAATAAAAGTCTTAGAAAGAAAGCAAGTTGTGCACTATATGCATTAGAGAAATTGATGAGGGAGCTGTGATTATTTCTTGTGAAGGAACTTCGATAATGGTTTCGGTATTGGTAATGATCACAGTCTTACGTTACGTTCATTATAACATGTATTTAGACGCTGGGTAACTTGTTATCATAGTGAAGTTGACTTTCATGATAATAATATGTGGTTAGCTATCGTACGGATAACGATCACGGTTGTGGATATGAAGGTTTTATTTATAACCGAATTACTGTAAAGATGCTTTTAATGTTAGGAAGGAGTTTTTACAGTGGTTGTGATAAATACATAAGAGTCATGGTTATTGAAACAAAGTTGATCATAGTAACAGTGTAATCTTTATTACTATGATGTTTCTAAGGATAGTGAAACAGATAGTGGTAATATTTATGAAATTGATAATATTTTGGTGGTGAAAACCGTTTTTCTCGGTGGTGATGTGAGTATCTATTTGATGAAATACTTTAAGTAACCGTATTGATGATATGTGGTACTGCCATATTGCTTGAGGGGTAAGTAGTGATACTGATGGTAACGATACAATTACTGAATTATACTGTTATTAATGAGGGTAACTGTGTTATCACTGGCAATTATTGTAGCTGTTAACCCATTCAGACTCGAGGATTTTCCTTGTCTGAAAAAATACTGCCTAGCATTGATCAAAATATAACTCTAAAGTAAACCTAGATCTGTGTGAGATAATACAGAACATACCACCACTAGTTCAGAATCTCTCAACAGTTGAAAGAAGTTGTCTGGGGTTGCACATTTTGACTATAAATTGCTTCCCTGGTCCGGATGACTTAAACTCACGCTACCGTCGAAGATAACGACCTAAAACCTTCTCCAACTTTAGCATCTACTACAGCACCTATATCCACTTTAGTCCTGGAAGTAGTACACACTTGAAAGACACTACTAAATATACCTGAGCTTCTATGGAAAACGAAGGTTCTGAGTATAACATTGAAGCACAACCTTATATGTTACAGTGAGAGTAGAGGATGTGACACAAGTTGTATAACACTTG
>NC_134780.1:10535647-10538147 GCF_046742065.1 Oratosquilla oratoria | reverse complement strand
GTACTTTCTTTTTATCGAGGGATATATGTACAAGCAAGGAAATGAACATAAGAATACAAGAATAATCAATAGATAAGAAATTAAACTCATATTTTACAAGAAAACAATGGAGTGTATTACTAGACAAAGAAAGACAGGTGCTTGGAGACAAAGGTACGTTGACATTTCTAGGGGAAAGTAACACGAAGGCAGTATAATAAGATGCAGGTGCAGATAAAACTGTCCTCCCATTCAGTCCGGGGGTACCTAACCACAACTAACCTGACCTAAACTAACCTAACATAACCTAACTTACTCAGCCTAACTTAACCTAACTTAACCTAACCTAACCTAACCTAACCTAACCTAACCTAGCCTAACCTAACCTAACCTAACCTAACCTAACCTAACCTAACCTAACCTAACCTAGCCTAGCCTAACCTAACCTAACCTAATGTAGCCTAACCTAACCTAACCTAACCTAACCTAACTAACCTAACCTAACCTCACTATCCTAACCGTAACCTAACCTAACCTAACCTAACCTAACCTAACCTAACCTAACCTAACCTAACCTAACCTAACCTAACCTAGCCTAACCTAACCTAACCTAACTTAACCTAACCTAACCTAACCTAACCTAGCCTAACCTAACCTAACCTAACCTAACCTAACCTAACCTAACCTAACCTAACCTAACCTAACCTAACCTAACCTAACCTAACCTAACCTTACCTAACCTAACCTAACCTAACCTAACCTAACCTAACCTAACCTAACCTAACCTAACCTAACCTAACCTAACCTTACCTAACCTAACCTAACCTAACCTAACCTAACCTAACCTAACCTAACCTAACCTAACCTAACCTAACCTAACCTAACCTAACCTAACCTAACTTAACCTAACCTAACCTAACCTAGCCTAGCCTAGCCTAACCTAACCTAACCTAACCTAACCTAACCTAACCTAACCTAACCTAACCTAACCTAACCTAACCTAACCTAACCTAGCCTAACCTAACCCAACCTGACCAGGTAACGTCTATGAATAATGGAATCATTAGACGTTAGTAATGTCAAAGTATGCAGTCATGCAATACAATGAAATAATATTTTCCGTCTTTCATCTAAATGAAATAAAATTGTGTTAATAAGCCTGCCGAGTTAAAATGTTTGTCTCGTGAAAATTTATATCTATCCATTGCTCGTTGGATTGCCATACTCACAAGCGAGAATCACAAAGAAGAACGGAACCAAGATATTTTCTTCAGAAGAAGCTCCTTCCCCCTCTAACCCCTTCCTTGCAGGGCAGAGGGGCAAGAGCCGCAAGACTGTCTCGGGTACCCAAACACCGCTTGCGGTTGCGGTAGCCAGGCCCCGGGCGCGGCGCGGAGCGATGTGCCGGGGCGGAGCGGACGGGGCGGAGCGGGGCAGTACGTGCGGCCGCACCATTTGCATACGTAATCACCCTTAACCTGGCTGCTAAGGGAGGAGGTGGGGTGGGGGGAGTGGGGGAGGGGAGAGTGGGAGGAAAAGGAGGGGTGGAGGAGAAGAGGGAGGCATGTGGGTAGAGGGGGCTGGGGGGGATATATGAAGACAGAGAGAAGAAAACGAAAAGATGAATCACTGATAGGGAGGGTCGGAGAAGGGAGGAGGGAAAAGATGGTGAAGGAGGACAAGGAGAAAGGTGACAAAGGAGAAGATTTGACAGGAATAGGAATCAGGGAAAAAAGGGAGGTGGAAGAACAGAGGAGGAGAAGCGTGTAAAAGAAGTCGAGGAGGGGGAAGAAGAGAAAGAATATAGAGTAAAGTAAGAAAACATAAGATAGAGAGTAGGTTGAGGAAAAAACGAAAACAAGGAAGGGAGAGAAGGAAGGGGTAAAGAAGAAAGATGGAGAAAGTAGGAATAAGGGGACAAAAGTGAAGCAAAAGAAAAAACGACTTAGAGAAGAAGGAATAATAAGGAGACAAAAGTGAGGCAAAAGAAAAGATGACTGAAATAAGAAGGAATAAGAAGGAGACAAAAGTGAAGCAAAAGAAAAGACGACTGAGATAAGAAGGAATAATAAGGAGACAAAAGTGAAACAAAAGAAACGACGACTGAGCTAAGAAGGAATAAGAAGTAGACAAAAGTGAAGCAAAAGAAAAGACAACTAAGACAAGAAGGAATAGGAAGGAGACAAAAGTGAAGCAAAAGAAAAGACGACTGAAATAAGAAGGAATAATAAGGAGACAAAAGTGAAGCAAAAGAAAAGACGATTGAGATAAGAAGGAATAATAAGGAGACAAAAGTGAAGCAAAAGAAAAGACGACTGAGATAAGAAGGAATAATAAGGAGACAAAAGTGAAGCAAAAGAAAAGACGACTGAGATAAGAAGGAATAATAAGGAGACGAAAGTGAAGCAAAAGAAAAGACGACTGAAGTAAGAAGGAATAAGAAGGAGACAAAAGTGAAGCAAAAGAAAAGACGACTGAGATAAGAAGGAATAAGAAGGAGACAAAAGTGAAGCAAAAGAAA
>NC_134780.1:10523147-10525647 GCF_046742065.1 Oratosquilla oratoria | reverse complement strand
GAGGGAGGAAGGTGAATGTGGGTTACTTGGTGTCTATAGAACTTGACGACTATGCAAACAAAGATCTCTCGGAGGCTCGGAAGGAAGCTGATCGTGACGTCATAAGGAAGGTATAGGAGGTCGAGGGAGGGACCTTGACGTGATGAGAAGTAACTCGCCACAAAAACCGCCCGCTTTCATAACGATAAACGGAAAACATTTGTGTCAGTGTGAAGGAAAGCTTTCATTTCTTAATGCAGGAGTTAATAAGAGCAATTTCCTTACGAACTTTTTGTTTATGTTTATTAGTGTCTTAGCCCTATATCATCTGGAAATTTGAAATTACAGCTATGATAAAATACGAGACAATGCTAAACCATTGCCTTTTTTATCAAATTATAACTTGGTGTATTTTTTAGTGAACTATAATTAACAAAACTATGTATGTTTCTAATAACTTACCTAGGCTATACAGAATATCATATTTCCGGTATATATTTATATCAAATCTGAATATGTCGGCGATATCATCTTAATATACATCAAATATTTTTTTCTTTATATTCTTACTGACGTCTTATCATAATCACGTAAATGATATTATGTACATTATATTACTTAGTACATGACTTAATGTACATTGTTTTATTATAATATATATCAAATATTTTTTCTTTATATTCTTACTGACGTCTTATCATAATCACGTAAATGATATTATGTACATTATATTACTTAGTACATGACTTAATGTACATTGTTTTATTATAAGTGTAATGTTTGTAATATTAGTATCATGTTATACGCAATACCAACAATGTTACGTCCGGTGAAATGTTCTTAAACTAAACTTGATTCATAAAACTCTTACCTGGAGAGAAATGAAGAATTCATACCTTATGCTACGATGACGTTATTTACAGGCTATGTCTTTAGGCTTTCGTAAGAACTTACGTTGGAGGGAGTAGAAAAATCTTAATCTGTCTCTTAGTTATAATGAACAACAAATTTATTAGTTATCTACATGACACCAATTTAATTCTGGTTCCTATTTTTTCATTAATATTATTTTTTATAAAGGTGATATTAGTCTACTCGCCAATATAAATTATTCTCCTGAAATCTCCCACAGCTATGATCACAACACTTCTAGTATTTACAACAATCGACAGCTTTGAAATACTTAGCCAATATCAAGCTCATAAACACCTCGTTCACAAACTATAGTCCATCTCCTTCTACCCTCTCCGTTCTACCATATTCACTTGATCACACGCCTTCCACTTCCTTTGAAAACATCGTTTCATTCCTCTCAGAAATGTTCATAAAAACAATTGTCCCACATCACATCCATTCTTATCTTGCCCTCTCTCTCAAGTTATATCACTTTCACCTTTTCCATACTGTACCTCACATACGTATTATCATTTCTCCTTTGTAATCGTTGTTTATATGCTCACTTCTTTTCAGACACAACCACTTTCATCCCGCTAACAATCACTCATCTTACAACACACACACACAAATACAATTTTCAAATATTTCAAAATTGCCTCCTTAGAAATGCATCAATTCCTTTTACTCTCCCCCCTGTATCATCTATATCACTATAATTCACATAATTCTTAGATTACTCTTGTATTCATACATCTCTCAGGATATCTATTCCTCCCTCTGTTTATATCTTTACCCGTTTCATTTCTTGATACCATGTGGTTGTTAGGCATTTCAACACTCTTTTCCCTCCATCACATTTACATGTACTTTTCTCTACACCCTTTTGACCACCACTGCATTATACATAAATCAATTTTACCCATGCGTGTTTATATAAGTATCTGTTATAAATAGAAAATTCCTCGAATGCTTATTTTGTTAGCATTTTTCATATATTCTGTTTTTTTTATAAGTATGTCGTACCTCTATCCATCAGACATCCTATTGCCGTATTCAAATAACTCAATACCTCTGTATTTACATTTATTTCAGATCTCTCCATTCAAAAAACTTAAAAACTCATTTCTCTCACAGCTAGAGCCAAACACACTCACAGATTTACGCTTTATAATAATTTTTCAATTTCGCTAACATAATCCATGACAATACTTCTTTAACTTCAGCCATACTATTACACTCCATCATCTGAAGCTAACGCCCTTTCCCTTTCAATTTGATTTTACTTAACGCTACCATATCCATTTTTCTTTTCATTAACATATCTACAATTCGCTTCGTTTCTACATTTGCTTATTTAACAAACATACACATTCAGACACTCAATTAATAGGGTTTTGGCTGCAGTCATTCTATTAGAATCAACCCTTTTGCCTTGACTCTTCTTTTACGACACACAGGTGGATATGAGGGAGACATTCTTTACTTAATCACAGGCATACAAAAAAGATATTAACTTACAAGAATGTTATACATTAACATGCCCTTCCCCCTTTCTCCTTGTTGATATCAGTAATTTTGTATATTTATCATGAAAGTTTGGAGCAAATTTTTTCACATGAAAGGA
>NC_134780.1:10503147-10505647 GCF_046742065.1 Oratosquilla oratoria | reverse complement strand
CGTAGGGACATCATTAGCAATGAAAATCATACATTGGGAAGCTTCGAGATTGCGTGGCATTGCCAACGGCTTCTATGATCAAGCCTATATACATGACTCATTTCATTCCAAACAGATCTCAATGGGATTGGTTGACTTGCTCGAACCATAGTATCTGTGGGTGTCACCTTCTCCTCTGTTAAGTATCTCTTATAGAGAAAACCCTGTGAATGAGATCAATATCAATGAAACGTGTCATATGCTCATTTAGCCAGAGTTCTCTAGTGAGAACGATTTGTTCATAATATAATAACAGGAACAGATAATCTTTAAGCTCATTATCCTTGAAAGAAGAATGAATTATAGTATCTGTGGGTGTCACCTTCTCCTCTGTTAAGTATCTCTTATAGAGGAAACTAATGAATGAGATCAATATCAATGAAACGTGTCATATGCTCATTTAGCCAGAGTTCTCTAGTGAGAACGATTTGTTCATAATATAATAACAGGAACAGACAATCTTTAAGCTCATTATCTTTGAAAGAAGAATGAATTATAGTATCTGTTGGTGTCATCTCCTCTGTTAAGTATCTCTTATAGAGGAAACTAATGAATGAGATCAATATCAATGAAGCGAGCCATATGCTCATTTTGCCAGAGTTCTCTAGTGAGAACGATTTGTTCATAATATAATAACAGGAACAGATAATCTTTAAGCTCATTATCTTTGAAAGAAGAATGAATTATAGTATCTGTGGGTGTCACCTTCTCCTCTGTTAAGTATCTCTTATAGAGGAAACTAATGAATGAGATCAATATCAATGAAACGTGTCATATGCTCATTTAGCCAGAGTTCTCTAGTGAGAACGATTTGTTCATAATATAATAACAGGAACAGATAATCTTTAAACTCATTATCCTTGAAAGAAGAATGAATTATAGTATCTGTGGGTGTCACCTTCTCCTCTGTTAAGTATCTCTTATAGAGGAAACTAATGAATGAGATCAATATCAATGAAGCGCGCCAAATGCTCCTTTAGCCAGAGTTCTCTAGTGAGAACGATTTGTTCATAATATAATAACAGGAACAGATAATGCTTAAGCTCATTATCCTTGAAAGAAGAATGAAATATAGTAAGATATGAGATCAATATCAATGAAACGTGTCATATGGTCCTTTAGCCAGAGTTCTCTAGTGAGAACGATTTGTTCATAATATAATAAAAGGAACAGATAATCTTTAAGCTCATTATCCTTGAAAGAAGAATGAATTATAGTAAGATATGAGAGTCAAGGTAGGTCTATTTCAATTTCACCAACATCGTACAATCAGAAAAATATAAAGATATAAAACTGCCAGAGGTGTTGTGGTCTTTTTTATCATAGCCTCTTAATAGTTTGAAAATGACTGCTGTTTTCTTGCACGTTGTAAAAAATTGTTTATTATCATTAGAAGATAATTCCCCGTACAAGTATTTTTATTTCAGCTTTCTAATGGTTTAAAAGTGACTGTTATCTTCTTGTCTATTGTAAAAAAAATATATCAAAAGGCAATTTTCCGTGCAGTAATATTAAAAAATAAAACGTTGATATATTCTTAATACATTTCTATTATAGACAAGGTGTTTCTAAGCAGATGTACTCTCATTTCGTATTCTAAGTAAAATATGACTTCCCAGTCATTACACACATAAAAAGTTGTGGTCACTTTTACCATTGATTGATTCAAATTTATGCTACGAACATCCTTATCCAAGGCTAGGATCTTACCTTAAAATTGACGTTGAATAGAGTGATTAGGGTTGGTTGATCAGAAAAAGATGTTCTGATTAAATCTACGTCATGACCAACATTCGTACCCGGGTTTTTAACCTTCATATCCAACCGCGCTGCCTTTTTACCATCCCGCGATGGGTTCCCGTTGTTAGAACTGTTATCTAGACTTCTGAAATCAGAGTTAGCTATGGATTTTTATTCTTCAGTCCAATGATAGCCATGAGTTTTGCCTTTTCTCCTAGTTGTAGCAAAATGACTTGTGAAACACTAAGCCAAATTATTTTTCATTAAAGAATGATTTGTTGAAATTAAGGGATATTCATTTTACAACAAAAATGATACTAGCTGTTGTAGTAATATTTTGAAAATAAAACTTTAGTTGAAAAACATGGGAAATAATAAATGAGCATTTATATAAAGTTTCCATGTTACACCAATTATTTATAAAAGATATTGAATATACTCTGCACCAGATCAAACTTAAAGTGGATTCAGTAGAAGTTTTTGAGAATTTGTATAACTTATATTTTATACAAGGCATTTATACTCGATATAAAGTATAAACTATGTTATGATTCAACACAAAAGAAGATATCAAAGAATTTCAAAGACAGTGTACCTGGTATAAGCAGCAATAAATATCTTACCTTCATTAGCGCTTGTCACATTTCTGAATTTTGTGATTCACCAAATCTCATATACATCCGTACACTTGAGAACAAATTCTATTTACTAATCTTAGCAG
>NC_134780.1:10485647-10493147 GCF_046742065.1 Oratosquilla oratoria | reverse complement strand
AAACAAATTTCTCAATCAATATTATTATGGACGACCCAATAGTCGCATCAAAGTAATCAAAACTGCCCTAGGTGATGATGATATACTTCTTGCTGAATCATTGGACACCGTGGCTGCAACCATCAGTTCTCTGCACATTGAGACAAGACCTTTGCAAGTCCAGGTTTCCTAAACCCAGACTAAGAGTCAGCCATTGCGGGGACTAATAAACGATCCAATTTTCTCTGTCTTTGCATATGGAAAGGACCTTGAAGTCTTGGAGAGTTTTACATACCTTAGTACTCTAGTGTAAATAGGTCATGGATCATGTCAAGACCCTTTAAAGATTGACATATTTATTGTTAAAGACTTGTTCAGCCAGAGCTTATGATGTTATTGATATTTATGCAGTAGAACTAAGACGAACATTTTTATGTCTTGCCGTAAGTCCGTGAAACACAGTCATTCAACGTTTACTTGACAAGGCGTCTCGACATCTCTGGTATCAAGTGTCTCCTGAGAATTATGGAGTATCGTTGGTATGATTTTATTTCATATTAAGAACTGCTCTGTGACATTCAATCAAGGCTTCTTACCAGTATGATTTGTATACTTCAACTACTGTTATATGACTATATGACACCTTTCCTAATTTAAATCACATTTAGATAATAGGTCTCCACAAGAGAAAACCCTTGGTGTAGGACAAAAAGGGAACAACCATTGAACTCTGTAGAACGTGCAAAGATCGTGTCGAGAGCAGTTTTGAATAAAAGGGCTTGATTATTATAGGAACAGTGGAGAATGATCTCGGCATGTGAGTGAAGTGACATGTCACCCCTATATGTTCCCTACATTCTAGTTCCATGTCTCACCCCGGCACTACTTTTATTCTCTATCTCAACGAAATTAATCGTCAATAGTATCTTTCCTTTATGCGAACTATAATACACTCCCCATATTTACGTTCCATACACACACACACACATATACACACACACACACACACACACACACACACACACACACACACACACACACACACACACACACACACACACACACACACACACACACACACACACACACACACACACACACACACACACACACACACACACACACACACACACACACACACACACACACACACACACACACACACACACACACACACACACACACACACACACACACACACACACACACACACACACACACACACACACATATATATGTATATATATATATATATATATATATATATAGATCTATGTATGAATCTATATCTATATCTACACAATACAACAGTAAGCACAGTGTTCGTATTATAATAACCATATGATAACTATAATTTCATATGCTAAAGTTATTGTAAAATTACAATATAAGCTATACCAACCTATTCAGAAGTGTAATTCCAGTAGTAATTCAAGCAAACCGGATATTGCCCGGTCATTCCTTTTAATGAATGATACTCATTCCGCGAGTGTGACCCGGACCTCGAGAATGACTGTGATATCTCCCACTCCTGACGCTCGTCTAGGTCAATAAGGAAAAATTGTTTATTAGTAAAGCTGCGTTCTCTGTCTTGCTTTAAGAGGTCGACCATCTACCGTGCCAGGTGGGGGTTTTTCTTCTGTTTGATTAGAATATTTGACCATATGAAATATGACAACATCGTTACCTGAGGGGACACAGGCCTGCATGTGCTTCAGGAAAATATGAAAACAGAGTGACAGAATGTTAGGGTTAAGGGATCAGGGTCAGTATTGCATTTACGTTTCTGGTGCTAAATCATGAAGCTAAAACGTGCAAATTCAAGAACTCAGATTATCTAAGAAAAGGCAGCTGATCGCTTATTCGTGACGTAAAAAAAATGCTTGCCTAACAGGAAATGGTACTCAAATTATATTGGTTACCTTTTTACATGTGAGCGTGTGTCTTGTAACCTCATAATATCCTTGATAGATACAATAAATTCACATATATCAAACTCAGTACTGTTAGATACAGCTTTTCTAAGGACTTCTTTCAAAATTTTATTTTCATAAGCTTCTATTGTTTTTGAATCTAATGGAAGAGGGTAAACATTGCAATGAGACCAATACGAACACTAAAGGATTCCTTTTGTGGAGTAACAAGTTCTCGTAAGACTAATAGCTGCAGTCGTCTAGATCAGTTTTTATCATTCTCTTTGTTGATATAATTGAATTGTTAATTATTAACTTTCGCTATTCAGGTGCATTAATGCACCTTTGTAAGATAAGGAAAATGTCACAAAGTCTTTCTTGTGCTGTGAATTTGCTTATTACTCTGGAAAGCAGCAACATCATTCCTAATCCCTAATGATACCCTGAAACGGTACGAAAAACTGATCTGACTCAGTAATGTGTATTTGATGATGATTAATCTTAATTTTGGGTATTTGTTTCGCATGAAGCCCAGCACATATATTTGTAATTGTCGAATTACCATTACTTAAAATTTTCTTATGCCATTTTGATTTATTTTTTGTAAACATCTCCCATACACATCACGATGAGTTACCTTATTCAACCATGCCCTCTGAGAGCCTACGACGAAGCTCTTGTTTGAGAAATTCTTATCCAAAAGTACTGAAATTTTGAGACTGTAGCTTCTTTTTTATCTTTGCGGACAGTTGTGTATCAAATAGATCTGCTACTATCAAGTGGCAAATTGAAACAATACTATCATTTGATACTTTGAGCTGTTGTTGGGATGTCG
The DNA here is from genome assembly GCF_046742065.1 of Oratosquilla oratoria. NCBI lineage: Eukaryota > Metazoa > Arthropoda > Malacostraca > Stomatopoda > Squillidae > Oratosquilla > Oratosquilla oratoria. The sequence continues at coordinate 10,490,420 of NC_134780.1, read as the reverse complement.
ATGCCAATTATGGCATCACCACACAGATCTTTATGACCCCCGAACGTGTACATAAATGCCTATTATTTACATATTATTTACATAAATAATACGACCATCTACATTAGCTTTTGAAGATAACAATCCTATTATTATGTTTTGGAGCGGGGGCTATATATAAAATTTGAGTTTATAGGCAACCTTTAAAGCAGACCCTATAGGATCAATATTATTGCCCAATATTTCGTATTGTACAATATTATTGTCGATGTATGGATAGCAATGAAGAATTACATGATGTATTGAAGACGTCAAAGAATAACACAGTATATTGGGGACATCAAATATCATCCCTACACCGTCAATGATATTGTACAACAGGGAATATTGCGCAATAACATTTATCGTGGAGGGCCAACTTAAGTTAATAAACTTTCAAAACTATAAGAGTCAATGAGCTCTGAAATACAAAACACATCCAGTTTTACCTCGACGACACAAAGACTACGAATAGAAATTTTCTGTGACCAGCCTTTTGTCCTTTGACTGATAAATCTTTTACCCTTACCCTAATTTCACATATATTGTATTCAGTATCTTTAGCTGAAGACCTAGTAGGTGGATCTGTTGTAATCTCTTTTTTATTGTGATTCCAGTAAGCGTTGAAACGTGCAGATATTATTTTTTTATGAATCAATAGAACATAAAGCGGTTTTCGTGGCAATTGGTTAATATGATTAAAAAATGAGCTGTGTGAGGCCTAATGCTCTAATTTGGTGTCTTTGGTTAGGGTGAGTGTCTGATCCTCTTATACTCTTCGTCGGACACTCAGTGAGATCCGACTACTTAAAAAGCATTAAACCCCGGTTCTTCACGGTACTTCATATCTGTAGCATTTTGCAATTTACACTTTTGACTTAGTCTATGTCAGTATTGGAGAAATTCATCTTCAGATTCTAAAGTTTATGTCTTGTATCAAGTGGGACACCTTAAAAATATCACATTTGTCTGTTTCATATAATGACAAAGTGGCTATGGCAATGATGGTAACATTTGCAAATTAATCATAGACACTAGCTAATGCATATTTTGTCAAATATAGTTTATCTGGGTTTCGTTCCCCACACTCAGCTATAAAGTTATCAAAAGTCTTTCCTCAATATTTGTATTTGCTTTTCCGCTAAAGTTGAGTTGGGATCTGCATCCAGCTTGTTCGGGCAGAGAATTCTAACTATGCTTTCAGATATCAGAAGAATATAAATCAAACAAATTATTATGATAAACCATAAGATCCTTACATTATCAGTAGATTAAACGTCTAATAACAGGACACTTGAAAATTGGTCATGGATGCAATTAATGCTAGAACAGATAACTCATGCATATATTTTGATACATAAAGCAAATAAGAAACCAATATTATGACAATATACACTGTTCTTATTCTCGGTGCATTCCTGGCATAGTCTGAGGGTTAGATGCCGCTGACTTTTGACTCCGGACCAAATAGACTTATTTGGTTTTGTTATTGCTTCATGCCCAATCTCTGACGTCCTTCCTCGCATTCCTTTCAATATTACTAACTTATTTTCCATTAAACTTTTAGCGACGATGTTGAATGAAATTGTATGTTAACTATTTTGAATAAAATTGTATGTTAACTATTTTGAATGAAATCGTATGTTAACTATTCTTATTTGTTTGTTTGTTTTTTCAAACTTTATGCAAGACAATTTTTTTCAGCCAGTAATGATGAAGTGTTACTTTAAACTCAATTAATTAGTCTTGCACTAGCTAGAAAGATATGTAGTTTACATTCGACTAATTTTTTTGTCAGGATAATCCGTATCGAGTTAAGTGAGGTAGCTCAATATGTATTTTTGATAATTAGTGGAGTATTTGTGCTTTAGCCAGAAAACCATTAAGCATTACACATTCCTCGCCATCGTGGTATAGTATTTACTAAATCGAATATCTTACGTTATATGGGTTTCTTTAATATGTCTCCCGTTACTTATTTCTTGTCAATACGGTTGTATTAGTCTTTATTTGCATGGTTGTTGTCAAATGATTCTACTTAGAGTGAGTGTGAGTGGCGGCATTTGCTTGGTACATTCAAGTAATTAATTTTTGCGGAACCATTTTCCGGAACTTTTCGTTAACCAGGAAATTTTTATTACCAATTTTGGTATATTCCTATATTATTTGATTTCCCTGTGGATGTACCATGACATTTCCATCATAATAGAGTTCTCTACCATTGGCCAAGAAAGAAAGAAAGGAAAAAAGAAGAAGACTAAAATACCACACGATATCGAAAGACTTCAGATGACCTCCACGCCTTTGCTGTGTTGAAATATTCTCAGCGTAATGGAATTGCCTTCCGTTGGTCAAAACGAATATCTTAAAATATGTCATCATTCCAAAGAAATAAATCATAGCATCCACCATTTTCACATCTTTAACTGCATGAAATGTTCCCTTCTCTCAACAATAACCAATTTTCTCTTCTTCGTCTTCCTTTCTTTTTCTCCCCTGCATCCTTATCTATTCTGCTTTCTGCGCATCATCTCTCTCGTGTATTATGACACGACGTCTTCAAATTCAATTCCTCTTCGTAAGACTGAAGACTTCAATTCAAACCCCATCTGCATCTGGGGACTGACATTTGCTCCGGATCTCCATGTGAGATACATTAAAATGATACACTCAGTCGTGGCTGTCTCGCAGCCAAAGTCCATCACTGCTGTCTATTTGCTCCATCCTCCCCTCCCCATCCTCCTTCCTCCCTCATATTTTTTCATATCACTCACTTCCTCCTCCTACTTATTCCTCTCTTCCACTTTCCTCACCTCTTCCTCCTCCTTGTTCTCTTCCTACTCCTATTATTCTTCCCTCTCTTTCGCTTTCATTCACTTTTCCTTCTCCCATTTATTCTTCTTATAATTTCCCTGTTCCCTTTCTCATCCTCCTTCCTCCCTCATATTTTTTCATATCACTCACTTCCTCCTCCTACTTATTCCTCTCCTCCACTTTCCTCACCTCTTCCTCCTCCTTCTTCTCTTCCTACTCCTATTCTTCTTCCCTCTCTTTCTCCTTCATTCACTTTTCCTTCTCCCATTTATTCTTCTTTTAATTTTCCTGCTCCCTTTCTCATCTTTCTTCCTCCCTTGTCCCTCTTTATTTCATTCTCTTTCTCCTTTACTCATACTCTTTTTCCTCCTCTTATTGTTCTAACTCTTCTTTTTTCTTCTTCCTGTTTCTTTTGCTTCTACTTTTCCTCTTCCTATTTTTCCTTCTTCTCGTTTCCTTTACTTCCTCCCCCTCCTTCCTCCTTCCTCTTTCGTAACTCATCTTATTTATTTTCACCTTCCTCTTTCGGTTTTTTGTCTATATCATATGTTTTACGTTTCTTTACTTTTATTTTTATTTTTATGACTAACGTTTTTATTCGCTCTATATCTTATTAGCATAAGTATTATTTTTATTGATAATTTAATTCATATCCTAAGACTTTCTGTTATTTTTTAGTATTCCAAATATTTACCTCACCTATACAGTGCCTATCTAAATTTTATTTTATTTACCATTAATATTAATATTACTATTGAAAGTATTTACTAAAGTAGAGTCTATAGTAGTAAAATAACTATTGCCAGTTTTAACAGTGGTAGTAATAGTAGCAGGATCAATAGTAGCGGCAAACGGAGTAACACCAATGAAATTATCATTGACAATAATAATGTTAGCAATAAAGGTGTGGCAGTGAATGTGGTGCAAACAGTAGTTATAATAGTATTTGCAGACATATTGGTATCAAAACTGCTGTAGTACATTTCATTACCTTATGGAGCCCGTTTCCTGTAGGCACTGTGGCTATTAGTTGCCCCACGGAATTCATGTCATCTAATAGAATGGGTGTGTGTGTGTGTGTGTGTGTGTGTGTGTGTGTGTGTTCGCACTATCATTTACTAGTCTCAGTATTTGTAAAATGCAATCCTTAATTTATTAGAGAACTATAACCAATCCACCCAGATCTGGTAATCTTTCTTGCTCATCGAAACATCTGATTGTTGGATTTTGACCAATAAAGGCTAAGAAGTCAGTATGGTCACTATCCCAGTTTAGTCTCGCAAGAAATGTGATTCGTTCAAATTCAGCCAATGAGCTTTCAAAAAATTGTATCTCTCCTCTAATTCCTGTGGAGAGATACTAATTTTCTGTGTACAGTCTGCAAAGTAGTGTTACGGTACTTTTGTCTATCATCTTGGTCATAATAGTCCAGCTAGTGCCATTAGGAACAGGTGTTCACACCTGTGTTCTGTTACAACACCTGAAAGGTGCTGGGGTCACAGATCACGCAAGCTGCGTCCAAAAGAGGCGAAGCGGTATAAATCTTGTAACAAATATGGACAAACAATTTATGAAATTAATAGTTGTGCAACAATAATGAAATATGAAAAACAAATACAAAATAAATATCAGAAGAAGAATGAGAAGAGGCAGAAGTTAACTTATACTAAGATAAGATGAGTAAAGCATAAACAGAAATACGATCGATGAAAATATTGGTTTGATATGTCCATGCATGAGCACATTCGTGTATTGTATATGTGTATGCAGACCAGATTTACACGAATAGGAACGTTTGATAAATTTGAAAAAATCGTCACAGACGCGGATGGAAAATCGCTCACGTAAGCTCGTGCAAGTGCACATACACAAGCATGTACGTGCAGGCACGTATGAATTAATACGTTTACACAAAGGAACACATCAAGTTTAATAGAAAAA
>NC_134780.1:10478147-10480647 GCF_046742065.1 Oratosquilla oratoria | reverse complement strand
CTATGAATCATTCAATAAGATGTGGACCATATATCAGCACAATGGCACATTAAAAGTTACAAAATTTCTATGACTCATCTGAAATTTTCCAATATCCACTTCGGCCATGTAGCTAAAGGTTAGGAAACACTGATTTAAACTATAAATAATGGATCAGAAAGCATCTCAATTAATCTAAAACTTCTTCAATTTCGAGCTTACCCAATATTTTGCTGGTAATGGCAATAAATGGACATATATAAGGACAAACTAACATGTATGTATGTATGTATGTATGTATGTATGTATGTATGTATGTATGTATGTATGTATGTATGTATGTATTGAATGCATTGTTTTGAAAATAAGAACTTGCTTGAAGAATATATGATTAGACAATGAACATTTAACTTAGATATGTCGAGAAAATTGGCAATTTAAAAAAAAAGCTGGCTAAAAACAGCATCACTACATATACTGTATCTTCCTTTAACATATAACCTTAGATATTTCTGTAAAATTTTGTCCCTGCCTGCTTCGTGCTTGACTAGTTTTCAAAATATCCTATTGCATTAAGTAACATATTAATCGCTACTGTTAACCAACGAACAGTACTAGTGATTAAAAAGAAATTCATGTACCCATTTTATTTCATTCCTCCGTATCTCTCTCAAGTACTTACGAAGAAATACAGCAAATTTTTAATCGTATGAACTGATATACGAGTTTGGCTGCATGTTGGAAATTGGCATTTGGCGTCCTCAGTCACCTCAAGTTATTCATTTGATCTTCCCTGTATCTTTTATACCCCCGGTTAACTCACCATAGTATAAAAAGTTAAAGCCATAACTTGAAATACATGTTTTAATGAGGTCATTTCAGAATGAATCCTTTTACAATAATAAAAGAGAGAGAGAGAGAGAGAGAGAGAGAGAGAGAGAGAGAGAGAGAGAGAGAGAGATATATAGATAGAGAGAGAGAGAGAGAGAGAGAGAGAGAGAGAGAGAGAGAGAGAGAGAGAGAGAGAGAGAGAGAGAGAGAGAGAGAGAGAGAGAGAGAGAGAGAGAGAGAGAGAGAGAGAGAGAGAGAGAGAGAGAGAGAGAGAGAGAGAGAGAGAGAGAGAGAGAGAGGGAGAGGGAGAGGGAGAGAAGGAGCAGAGAGAGAGAGAGATAGAGATAGATAGATAGAGAAAGATAGATAGATAGAGAGAGAGAGAGAGAGAGAGAGAGAGAGAGAGAGAGAGAGAGAGAGAGAGAAACCGAAGAAAATGATTAGGAAGGATTTAAAGAGAATCAACGAAAAGAGAAAAAGAGTGGAAAGAGTTGTTTGGTCAAACATGGGAAAAAAGTGAACTAGAGAACACAATAGTGAGGCATTGAAGTAAGTATGGCGATGATGACAGTAAAATCACAACGTGGGAAAGAATTAATGAGAAAAATGAGAACTGTGTGCAGAGAAAGGGAAAGAGTTAATGAGAAAAATGAGAACTGTGTGCAGAGAAAGGGAAGCCTGGCCAAAGTGATGGGTGGAGTAGTGAGGCAAGGTGGAGGCATTATGTGGCCACTTCTGTGACCTGACCAATTGGAAACCAGTCGTTACTGACACAACATGTATCATGTGCATGAGAGTGTCACTATTATGGGTTAGCAAAATGCAATGTCACTTGTCGTCAGCTTTGTGTTTAGGAAAGAAGAATCACTCTCGTTTCCGACCATGCGTACATGAACACAGATGTACATATATTCAAGTGTGGGAACGTTCAAACGTACATATTTACATAAACACGTATACGTATATACACAAGTATATACATAGAGTGAATGAATTGGTGATCGAAGGAAAGAGTGTGTTTCATATACAATAATACACAAAACACACCTATATTCAAGATGTACATGTACATATACGAACATTCAAACATACACACGTACATAAGGACATATACACACGACTCGATGGCACAATTGGTAGAGTTCTCGGCCGCCACTACGGTGATCCGGGCTCGAATCTCGCCCAAGGCTTAAATAATTTCAGTATCGCTGTGCTGTGAGTCGTTACTTCAACTCTCGTGGACAAGGAGTTGGGTGCGTGTATGCGTGTAAGGTCACTGCATTACCCATTGATCGGACATACATGAGCTCTGAGCTCTCTTCCGGGAGGGAAATAGCTGTTGCTCACGAGTCCAACACGTAATCCAAGACCATGGTGAATCATAGACGTACATGCACAAAGACATACATATAGAGTAAATGTCAAAACATCTTGGTGTCTTTTGATGGAGTGGTAGACGAAGAACCTCAGGTAGCTCCAGGATATATATCACGCATCAGAAAGTAACAGTTTATTACTGTCATCTTGAATGTGACCCAGATCGTCTGTCAAATGCGGACCCCGTGGTCACGGGTCAATGGACGATTGCTCTGCTGACAAAATAGACCCAAAGAAATTGTCTGCAACCGGTCGAAGCACATCATTACAAAAGGTTTGGTATTTGGAGACAGCCCACCACACTTCGGTTGCA
>NC_134780.1:10470647-10473147 GCF_046742065.1 Oratosquilla oratoria | reverse complement strand
ATTAGTTATATGTCAATTTATCATTATTTACTATCTACCTGTTTGTTTATTATTTAACTATACCTATGCATTTATTTATGTATTCTATTTATTATTTACATTATTATAGTTTTTATTTATTATTTTATCATTACTATGATTTTTTTTTCGCATCCGACCTAGATATGAATCAAAAGGTCTCCTGTCGGTATGCTCGGCCTTTGTAATCCTTTGTGTATATATATATATATATATATATATATATATAATATGTATATATATACATATATACATATATATATATATATATATATATTTATATATATATATTTATATATAGAAATATATACATTTATATATATAAACAAATTGATAATTTTTTAAATAATTATATAATCAATAGGTAATTAGATAAAGAAAAAATCAGGTTAAAATAATACACAAACAATTGAGTAAATAAATATTAGTATTTGATAGACTAACGAATAAGAAGGAGATAGGCAGAAAATAAAGTAATTAACTAGCGAAGTAAAATAGAGAACATAAAATTTACAAAAACTAAGTAAACAAATTGATCATTAAGTAAACAACCGACAATGAAATAAAAATAGAAAAATAATTAAAACATAAAAAGGCAAACAAATAGATTTACTAACAGATAAAATCTTTTTGTATGACATCCATCTACAATGAAAACTCTTCAATTAGACGTCTGTAAGTGAATCATCTTTTTCAGTTTTGATTTAGGAACGCTTAAGGTCGCGGCGTACAAGTCAACGGAAAGGAAAATGAACTCAACGAGCGAAGTGAGAATGCGAAGCAATTGCGGTTTGTCAGTGGGATTGGCTGAAGAACGAAAAACGACTGGTGACAGCAGAAGTACTAGGTTTCGTTGTGAATGACGAGATGATGACGAAAAACAAAAAAATGCTAACACCTTCAACACAGCAACGTATTCGACTATGATTTTTTCTTTTTATTAATGTAGATATATTACCCCTTGAAGCCAGAAGGTTTCATACAGGTAAGAGGACGAATTATAGACTGAAGATGTTTTGGTCAGTCGAAACCTTCTTTTGGTCCTACACTTGCTCCTCTGGATGCATAAGTTAGACTGTCCTCGTCCTGTGCGTCACTGTGCTGAAGTGCTTCAGGCCAAAATATCGCAAAGTCGAAAGCTCGAGATGTGACAATAGGAATGTAGATACTTGAGGAGGTGAAAGTTAACTGACATAATACCTAGTACTGTTTGTTTGATTACAGACATTTTTATGAACAGTTCCATAGATAAATATTTCACAAGAAATATTACTTATACAGTATGGTGTGTGTACCTCTTGCCTATTGAAACTATATAAAGTACGCTTTCAAAAATGAAACCATGTAAAAAAAAAAAACGGTAGGGCTCGAAGTAGAAATAAAAAAAAATTACGATCAAGTTCTCAAAAATCAGATCATATACAAAAGAAAAATTATGCGACGCAGAAAAAAAAATTAATAGAATAAAATAACATAGAAAGTCAATATAGAATAAATAAATGGAAAAAAGAAAACGAGTTTCAACATAGCAAAGAAAAGGTGTAGTTTAGATCACAGAACTCTATTCTAGAACGTTTTTTATTAGTTGGTTTAACCCTCCCTAAAAGTACCTTATTTGGAAATGATAGGTTAGCTCATTTTTTACTAAACATTATTTTTTTTATTATTCCAGGTAATGTTATATATTCTATTCATCTCATTCACTCCATAGAGAAGGAATGAACTAGTGCACAGAGAATGTTATAATTATCTAGGATATAATTAGATATACATTTAGAAGTTTAACTCCTGAATTGTGACAAAAATTGCCTTATTCCTGGTAAATGCAATATTAAATGGGAAATAAAAATACTAAGATTTAAAACTTAATTGATAACTCTTTTGACATGGTAATGTTCTTAGAAGACTTTTTTTCAGCCAACCACAAACAAGCTGACCAAGGAGAATATGCGTGTTGTGTAGATATACAAGATATTTTTTCTCTCACTATAATTCCAGATCTTTTAATATTTTGTTCCTGTTATTCAATGGAATGCTTTTCCCGGTATTATGGCTTCTTTAATTTAAATTTTGGCCCTATTTCTCAAATTCCTTCACTGAAATAATTTGAACTGAGTATTTCGAAATTAATATAAAGTCGGTAGAAATGTTGTTACCAAAATCAAAAACAACTATTAGATAAGGCGACTTGATCTTCAAACTTGCAAAAAAAAAAAAATCATCATTAGAAAAGCCGAATAGTAATAAAAAACATTACCACAACCCTTTTTTTTTTTAACACGATATGTTTACAACAACTGCAACATATTAGTGGTAGAGCAGCGACATGCCGGACAGATTATTCTTGGTTCAATCCCGCCAAAAGAAATTGAATTCATAGAAGCTGATTGTTTAAAGCTATTCACATGTTATTCGTGCACGTCACCCCCCCCCTTTTTTTTTCTTCTTTTTACCGCACAAGCTTAACAAGCTTTGTAACTTC
>NC_134780.1:10443147-10465647 GCF_046742065.1 Oratosquilla oratoria | reverse complement strand
CCTTTGTACCGATTCTATTGAATCAATATTCAATATATTGAATCAATTGTACCGATTCTATTGAATCAATATTCAATATATTGAATCAATTGTACCGATTCTATTGAATCAATATTCAATATATTGAATCAATTGTACTGATTCTATTGAATCAATATTCAATGTATTGAATCAATATTCAATATATTGAATCAATATTCAATATATTGAATCAATATTCAATATATTGAATCAATTGTACCGATTCTATTGAATCAATATTCAATATATTGAATCAATTGTTCCGATTCTATTGAATCAATATTCAATATATTGAATCAATATTCAATATATTTAATATTCAATAGGACGGAAATCAAATGTGTACTGCATAGTCAAGGTTGGTTCTCTGTACATTGTTGTTGTTGATAAATCCTAATGCCCTGTCAAGCCTATTCCTGGCACTAATGCACTGTGTCCTGAATCATAGTTCCGGACACCCTAGCATTCCTAAGTCCTTTTTAAATTCTGTTTTCATTAATACGGCGTTATCTAAGATTACTTGTTTGCTGGGTTGTGTAGTCCTACGTTTATCATACTGAAGTTCGAGATATTGAAGTCCATTTACCACTTCTCCAACCATGTAAACAATTGATCAAGATCCTGCTGTTGTATTGACCTAATATGGCGTCCCATTTTAGTGTCATTCACAAACTTACTAACATCACTATTAATCCTATTGTCCAAGTTGTTTATATACAGTACATAATGGACAATAAATGACCAAAATCAACCCATGGGGACTCCACTGGTAACACTACCACTAGTAACAAACTCAATGAAAATATATAACAGTAAAAACAAGAATGTAAAAACATATGTACAAGTGATGCTTAGAAAATGTCAAAGCTCTTGTCAAAACTCTTTACAGAGCAAGGGTTCATCACAAATGAGATTATTCGTCTGATATTAGATCCCTTCTGCTCTCAATATAAATAAACCAATAAATAAAACTGACCAAATAGTCCCAATAGACCTCTTCCATGAAATATCTGTTCTATTCATTGAACATCATATTCCATTGTCATTTCTACTTTCTTGTGTGCTCAGTTTAACACATATTCTTTCGTTACTCTCCCCCATATTGGTTTATCTCTTATTAATTATTGTATATTTTTCTAATATTCGTAATATTCTAAACAAAATTCTACAGTATAAGGACTTTCCAACATCTTTAATAATAATAAAGTACTTTGTTATCAAAAGGAATATGCTAAGTTAATCATCATCTTAACAGGATTAATCACGAAAGTCATTAATCTTTCGTTTTATATATATATATATATATATATATATATATATATATATATATATATACATATATATATATATATATATATATATATATATATATATATATATATATATATATATATATATATTATACCAATTGTTAGTTCGAAACCACAATAATACGAGTATATAGAGGATTCGTTAACACTGTGATTTCTACAGAAATACATTTCTTCTTCTTCTTCTTCTTCTTCTTCTTCTTCTTCTTCTTCTTCTTCTTCTTCTTCTTCTTCTTCTTCTTCTTCTTCTTCTTCTTCATCTTCTTCTTCTTCTTCTTCTTCTTCTTCTTCTTCTTCTTCTTCTTCTTCTTCTTCTTCTTCTTCTTCTTCTTCTTCTTCTTCTTCTTCTTCTTCTTCTTCTTCTTCTTCTTCTTCTTCTTCTTCTTCTTCCTCCTCCTCTTTATGGGACGACAGGGAGGAGTTTCTCCCTTAGTGTTGTCCATACCTCTTCTCCGGCACCTGCCGTTGTTGTTTCTCCTCTATCATCGTCATCTTAATTACATTTCTACTCCGCCTTTGCTCTCCCGTACTTACTGCATTGTACCTTCTCCATTATCTGATTCCATGTAGACACATCCCGCCTGACAAACGGTGCCTTTCAGCCAGTCATGTCATTAGTTACTTGAGTGTGACAGTCATTATAGTTTCGCTATCGATCAGCATGTGGCGCATACTGTTTGTCATTACTTGATATATTGCCCTTGATGTTGGATCAGCTTTGATGTCAATAAAGCATAGACTGGATCAATTGAAGAAAATAGAAAATATAGAATGCATATATTACATTATGAGTAATCACATATATCGATATGTATACGCACATACACACACAAACACACCTACACACACACATAAACACACAAACACACACACACACACACACACACACACACACACACACACACACACACACACACACACACACACACACACACACACACACACACACACACATATATATATATATATATATATATATATATATATATATATATATGTATATAAATGTATATGTATGCATGTATGTATGTATGTATGTATGTATGTATGTATGTATGTATGTATGTATGTATGTATGTATGTATGTATGTATGTATGTAAGAGGCTGGTAGAAAAGGTGATAGAAAGAGGAGTAGAAGATGGGTGTTACATTTTATGCATTAGGTGTTTATAAACAAAATAACCGGCAGGTGAGTGAGTTGCATAATTTCGCTCTCCCCTCTATGTTTATAAACAATGACAGGGGTCTCGAATGAATTGCTTACTTAAGCTGTATTTTTAACCTAAGTGAGACATGCAGAGATTTGAGATTGCTCCCTCCATACTGGTTATTAGGTGAAAGGGTGGAAGAGGAGAAAATTCAATTGGTTCACGATAGTAAGAGCACATCCTTATGGGAAGATCTTATATATAAAGTTAGAGATCGTTGAACTAAAGAAATCACTACGTCACTGCAAAGCTCACTTAGGACCTTGCTTACGTGCTCTCTGGGGATTCCTTGCGTGTACCTCAGAAAAGCGCGCTGTGTAAGAATTAACGAAAGAAATGAAGAAAAATTTTACAAGTTTAATTCACCTGGACAGAAGTTTGTAACTAACAGTTTAAACTTGCCAAAGTAGAATGGTTAGACGCAACAGGGCCTAACGACTAAAATATGTAAAATAAAGACAGTAATAACAAAGTGAAAATAAGTGGAGAAAATTAAAAAAGTCAAGAAAGGGGAAAAACGGTTGAGAGCGGAGAATATATGTATACGTATATATATATATATATATATATATATATATATATATATATATATATACATATATATATACATATGTATATATATATACATAGAAACACATGTACATATAGCACTGATGATGTACTACTCGAAAGCGCTCTGCACCGGTTGTTTTTAATAGTGATTATCTGATATATATATGTATATATATATATATATATATATATATATATATATATATATATATGTATGTATATATATACATATATAGATATATATACGTATATATATATATATATAAATGAGTGTGTTTGTGTGTATACATTATGACTTAAAACACTAAATAAAACGAATAAAACATGGACCTTTTACAAACTATATAGAATGCATTTTTTGATAATAAATAAATGTACTAAAACGACTCCAATGAAACTTCAGTCAAAATGAATGAATAAATGGATAAATAAATGAATAGATAAATAGATAAAAACAAAACAGTCTTACCCATACAATATCACATAACACTGATGTTACACAATTCTATGTTAGAAACGTCAGCCCTTTTTCCCCATTTTACTACATCACATAAGCTCTACTAGCTGAACGTAAAAATATCATACTACCCAAACATCCACAAAATGCTATCACATACACTATACAACGCATCTATACAAAAGTACACTTAATCCCGGATAACAAAACATGTACCGCACGACCGACCAAACAACTTTCATTCTCAAATCCCTTCAAATATCATCCACATAGAAAAAAAACCTCCTATGAGGAACAAGAGTCACAATAGGATAGTTGCGTTAAGATCATGATACAACACTAAGAAACATCAAGACAACAGAAGCAAACTGCCCCAAACGCAACTATCACAAAGAAGACACTGAACACCTCATCAAACACAGCTCCACCCTTGCCATCCCCAGACAACAACACAATATTTCTTCCCTGAGTGATTAATTAGCCAATCCTTTGGATGTTACCAGTTGTCTAGGAGCCGAAGGTCTCCAGCAAGAGCGACCTAGAGCAACGGATTGTTTGAGTGAAACCGTTTTGTGTAGGTGCGTGGTTGATGATTTATAATCCAAAAGATTTTTTTTGTTTTTGTTTTTAAGTGTTCAGTTCTTTTGAAGTTTTTCGATAAAGGTCATCCACAGGGACTGAATGAAATAAATCAATAAATAAAATATGGGGCCATATATGATTTCATAGTGAATGTGCTGTGGATGAAGGCACGTTTCAAAAGTTATATCATACCATGCGTACCGGAAAGGAGCGATGACACATTCGATACACTATTGAGTTGTTCGTGCTGTACAGGTTATATTCTAATCTTTGGCAGTGTAATTGTCAGTAAAACTTCAAAGTGGTTGAAAATTTCTCATGGCAATATTGACATATTTCACCAATTTGGATGCCGTGTTATTTGTATACAATCATAGCAATCTTAAGCGTGTGTATGAAATGTCTCTTGGCGGCCCAGTCATGAAGTGGTATAACCTATCTAAAAAAGTCATAGCAGTCGTGCCAAAATACGAAGGGGTTTGGTGTTGTCACTAACAAGACAATCAGAGCATCATGCGACGTTGACTTCTTGAAATACATGTGTAATGGGTAGGCAACTGGTATTGAATACTGAAAAGCATATTTTTGTGGTCTTGTAGTAGATGATGAGAAGAAATTATGTTTTCCGGTTTGTGGACTAGAGGTTTCTGAAGACTTTTTTTTTTTTTTTTTGTAACTGGAATGTAAACTATGAGAACCATAGGATCCTCTCAATTAAAACATAGAAAACATAAACACACACACACACACACACACACACACACACACACACACACACACACACACACACACACACACACACACACACACACACACACACACACACACACACACACACACACACACACACACACACACACACACAAACATATGAACACATACATACATACATACATACATACATACATACATACATACATACATACATACATACATACATACATACATACATACATACGTACATACATACATACATACATACATACATACATACATACATACATACATACATACATACATACATACATACATACATACATACATACATACATACATACATACATACATACATACATACATACATACATACATACATACATACATACATACATACATACATAAATTCCTGCCTATTTATATAGACCCTCAATATCAATCTGAACTTAGTAGCATAGGCAATTAGAACATCGTTGAGAGTCTGTGAATATAATATAATTTCAAAATTCTTAATAGCAAATACTCGTACCCCTACACTAATCCTACCGTCCCATTCTGCCACTGTTTCTATCAGTACATCTTTTACTTCTTGGGTCATCCAGCAAGTTTTACAACCTCTTCTTAACAATATCACTTCATGTGTAATCCACTATATTTTACAGCACTCAACTTGCTATATCACTTCTTGACTAATCCACTACGTCTTACTGACTCTACTTAAAGAACGCGACTTCGTCCTGCGGTCTTAAATCACTCGTTATCTCCTGAGCTTCCCAAGAACACCTATTCGTCTTCTTCCTCTTCTGCAGCAAAATATTCATCGTCTGCCATTTTGCCTGACGAAGGGTTTTTATCTGTTTACCGTTTCCCCAGGGCTTCTGTGACGTGCGGTCTTTAGTCTGGGAATGCCGTACGGCGACTGACTTCCACGACTTGTGTTTGTGTTCCCGCTGTTCTTCTGTTTCGTTCTAAGTTAATGTCTTATCGCTCTGATTTCAGTTATATGTGTGTTTTGTATGCTTACCTTTCTGTTTGTACAGTTTTTTTGGATATCTGCTTGTAAATGTAATTTTTTATGTACATATTTTGTTTGTTTATGTATTCGCTCCTGTGTCATTGTAGTCATTAACCCCGGTTTAGGGATGACGCTTGCTATTTTCTTTCCTGGTTAATGTCAAATAAAAATAATCAGTTACAAAAAAGTGCCAAAGATTTTATACATATTTGACTGACTTCATTACAGTAATTTTTGTTAAATATTTTGGAATAGATAATGAAGGAAATCTTTATTCAGCTGAAAGAAGAATCTCGTATTGAAGGTGGTTTTGCATGTTGAGCTGGTTTTTTACAACAATGTTCATTAAAAAATTTGTCCTGGTTAAGGCAGGAGATTTTTCTTATCTATGGAAAGAAATCTGTGATAAATGAATTAACAACGTTTCTTTTATCTTTTTCGACGAAACATTTTCTTCAAATAAAGTAATTAGATCTCTTTATTTTCTTTTTCAAAATAAATAAAATCGCCTTTCGTCTGCAAGTACTTTGATCGCGCTTTTTTTAGTCTCGTATAAATGGACATTGTACAAGATAACTTAATTTTCTAAGTTGTATATCACCAAAGACAAATTATATTTTAGAGCTCCTAGTCATCTTATGTGCCCCAAACAAGATGTATACTATCAAAAGAATTTTTTCATTATAAAAGTAATATACTGCTTCCTACGTCACTTCATGCATGATAACTTCACTGAAAAACATACCTATATTTCTCAAATTTATCTTAGTGATGTGTCACCAAAGAAATCTTCTCTTTGACTGCATTTATAGTAAACACGTGCGCTTTCAACGTTTATGAACTAATCTTTAACTTAGCTGTACACTTTGCGGGATTGTTTACGAATATCCTTAAGGAGCTCTTATTGTCATTTGTTAATATGTTATTTTGAGGTCATGTCAAAACTAGATCGAATACCACTACTGTTGATAATGTAAGCAATAACGTAATATGAGCTCCACGGCAAAAGACACAAATCAAAATATTTGGATGGATCCAAAAGCATTATTCGTGGCAAAGGTTCATAGGTATGTATGTTTGAGCACTGTTGTGCTCATCAGTTGCTTTGTTAAAAACGTACACAAACAGATTAACCCGACCGATTGCATTGCCAGTGCATCCAAACTCCCTCCTTATATCAAAACCTTTCATGTATCTAATCAGACATATGGTTGAGTGAAGAAAAGAAATTACAATGTGGAATAAAAGAGGACACTAGCGATTCCTGCAAACTTCTGTTGACACACACACACACACACACACACACACACACACACACTCACACACACACACACACACACACACACACACACACACACACACACACACACACACACACACACACACACACACACACACATACATATATATATATGTGTGTATATGTATATACATACGTGTGTGTGTGTGTGTGTGTGTGTGTGTGTGTGTGTGTGTGTGTGTGTATGTGTGTGTGTGTGTGTGTGTGTGTGTGTGTGTGTGTGTGTGTGTGTGTGTGTGTGTGTGTGTGTGTGTGTGTGTGTGTGTGTGTGTGTGTGTGTGTGTGTGTGTGTGTGTGTGTGTGTGTGTGTGTCTGTGTGTGTGTGTGTGTGTCTGTGTGTGTGTGTGTGTGTGTGTGTGTGTGTGTGTGTGTGCGTGTGTGTATACATATATATCCTTAAACATAAATTTCTCTTTTACTTGAAGTTATGGTTTTATCTCGTCCTTGCAGTTCTCAATATATAACTAAGATCAGAGGTCAACAAAGGGGGTGAATAGGAGTGGAATGGGTGGGACTGCGTGCGTGCCTTGACTAGCTACTTCCTTTACAAAGGGGAGGAAGAAGACCTTGGTATACAGATACATAGAAGGATATTCATATGTTTATATTAATCTACATCGATTAATGATACTGTTATGGCTTATGCCAAATTACCTTATTCAGGTAAGATACGTCTCTTATCAATACAGGGTAAATATTATTTTGATTCATTTGTGCTGGTTAAGGTATTTGCTATGACTAATGACAGATGAAATACTGTAGGATAGAGAAAAATCGAAGCACAGTAATAGGTATCTTGTCGCCGTTAATCAGCTGTCATTCTAGGGGACAGTATAGCATTGAAGAGATGTAGTCACACAGGAGGTGAAATATTTAAATAAGGTGGAGAAAGGTGTGATATTAGAAGATAAGACAATCAGAATTCTTCTTTGAGTAGAATTTGGTCTCCACCTATAGAAAAAAAAATGCGTTACGCTACATTGGTTTATATTGGTGTCACCAAAGTCTTTGATTTACTGACATGATAAGTGTCGTAGTCGTTAACCTGTAAGGGATCTCTCTCTCTCTCTCTCTCTCTCTCTCTCTCTCTCTCTCTCTCTCTCTCTCTCTCTCTCTCTCTCTCTCTCTCTCTCTCTCTCTCTCTCTCTCTCTCTCTCTCTCTCTCTCTCTCTCTCTCTCTCTCTCTCTCTCTCTCTCTCTCTCTCTCTCTCTCTCTCTCTCTCTCTCTCTCTCTCTCTCTCTCTCTCTCTCTCTCTCTCTCTCTCTCTCTCTCTCTCTCTCTCTCTCTCTCTCTCTCTCTCTCTCTCTCTCTCTCTCTCTCTCTCTCTCTCTCTCTCTCTCTCTCTCTCTCTCTCTCTCTCTCTCTCTCTCTCTCTCTCTCTCTCTCTCTCTCTCTCTCTCTCTCTCTCTCTCTCTCTCTCTCTCTCTCTCTCTCTCTCTCTCTCTCTCTCTCTCTCTCTCTCTCTCTCTCTCTCTCTCTCTCTCTCTCTCTCTCTCACTCTCTCTCTCTCTCTCTCTCTCTCTCTCTCTCTCTCTCTCTCTCTCTCTCTCTCTCTCTCTCTCTCTCTCTCTCTCTCTCTCTCTCTCTCTCTGTAACACAGAATCTGTGTTTATTTCTCACTATTCCTTTTTTCCTGTACGGAAAATCGTATACAAGCAACAAGAAGCAACCTCTTATAGTGCCATGTTCATAGACCAGAACCCACTTCTCTGCATTTCAAATATAAGAAGACAACCGCTCCTCATCACATTTATTCATGAAAAGATGTCATGCTCTCCATCCTACACTTTTTTACTGAAGGTAACGTAATATTCACAAACTTAGACATTATCATGAAATAAATATTAACATTTGTTCTATTTACTTTTCAGCTATAATTTAATGATATTCATAAACACTATGTTTTTATACAGGTGCTTAAGATATACAAAAATATCATATTAGATCAACATACTCAGTGCAATTGATATTCAGTGGCTACCAAGAAATATTCAGCGGGAAGTATGAAAATCTTGCATATCATAAATGTCTACACACTTTGATTACAAAACATTGTTTAATACTAATGACCCACTTTCGAAGAAGAATAAGCGAAAGTAAAAAGATCCGTATGTTTCGATCACTAACTGTGATCCTCTTCAACATCTGCTGAAGAGGATCACAGTTAGTGATCGAAATATACGGATCTTTTTACTTTCGCTTATTCTTCTCCGAAAGTGGGACATTAGTATTATTTTACCAATGTGCTACGATATTACTTTGTTGTAAAAACATTGTTTAGTCCCTCCTTCTCTACTCGTCTGTCTCTTTCCTTATCCTTTCTTCGTCTCACCTCCCATCTTCCCTTCTCTTTCTTTCCGTTTTCTTTTATTCGAACTTATTTCTATATTTCCTCCCACTTCTTTAATTGCATGACATCTTATCACCATCACAATTGATATATAGTAACATATAATGATACTTTGAATTTGAATCAATTTCCTAGTTCTCAATGTACTAATAAGGAGAAAAAGATCATCACGATGACAACGAAGAAACGTAGAGACTGAACAACTTCACATCAGGCTTAATGACCCCCTTATGGGACGATAGCCTTAAAAAAAAAAAAAAAAAAAAAAATCAGAGTACCAACTCTTCTAGTTCTTGGGTCCTAATTCCTGATGATTAGTCACTGCGTTTCTATAGTATGTCATTTGAATTAAATTGAATGAATAAACATATAACAAAATATTTTCATATAAAACATCCGATTACCAGAACATGGACACTAAGATTATGTTAAGATATACCTACAGTCGTACGCGGTAAATGCATATGGACAGGAGCTACTGTATCATCCTTTTAAAATTTCTACATCGGAAATACTTTATGCGTTTATGTCTCATAATATCCTCTTATCTTACGCTTCACAATAAAGAAAGAAAAAATGGCTCACCTCTCCGTCGTTCTTATCTCAGATTCATTCAAGTTTTCATGACTCACCTGAGTACCTCTTTGTTAGCGTGACATTGTAGGTCTGTCATCTTTTTTTCGAACTCTTTCTGGCAAGGATTCAGGATTGTGCTTTGCAAGTCTTTGCTCTTGTCTGCTCTTTTTCGTGTAAGATTTTGTCCACATGTCTGTTCCCGAGCACGCTTCTTCTCTTTCAATTCGGAAACGTGCTTTAAGATTTCTATTGCACCAAAGGATGGGAAGTTTTATAGTCTCGATTTAGTAACAAAAAATACTTTTGGTTGCAATTTTTTCTCCTCGTCTTATAAGAAAAAAATCACTTGGATATCGTGAGAACGAGTTCTGTGAGAAACGTCACCAACTTTAAGATATTTACTATTTCACCTGGGTTTCTGGAAGATGGGTTTATCCTGGAATGTTTCTTTTCTAATCTTGTAAGTTGGTTTTGTGATTTCATTATCCAAATGTAGACTGAAATGTTGATATTATTGTTATTACTATTTCTATACATACTGTATATATATATATTTTCGTTTCATACCTTTTTTCCTTGAAAAAGGATTCATCCGAGGTTTATTAAGTCATCATTTGGCTCTCTTGGCTATTTCTGCACTTGTGCATGGAAATGTATATAGCATACCTAAAATATAAAAATCCCAAACACTTAAAAAAAAAATAATATTGGAGCACTCACCATTTCCTTCACGCCGTACACATTCATCGAATTCTTTCTTTTTCTTTTTAATTTTTTCTTTCTTCCATCTTGCACTCCATATTTTTTTCCTCACAAATCCAATCTTTTCTCGTCCCATTTTTTGTCATTTTCTTCAGCCGTTTCTCGTTTCAGTATTACTTGATATATTTTTTCCATTATTTTCTTTTTCCATGTCTCCTTTCTTTAGTTTCCTGGTATTTCTCTAAAGTAAAAAGTATTTTTCATTCTTATTTATTCCACAATCTAATGGATATTTACGGTAGAATCGGGTAATCAGGCCAAAGCTAAGGGTAAATGGGCCATATAAAAATTATTCACTTTTTTTAATTGAAATTGGTTTTAGAATATTTCACTTTTGCCCTGAATAAATACCTACCTCCATTTTACCAGAATTTTATTTACCAGTTGTAACATAATTTTTAATACATGACTAACTTTTATATGTCCCATTTACTCCAGTGATGACCCGATATCCCCATCCTACGGTACATGTTAACACCTAATACTTACCATATTCATCATTTTCATGTTATTCAATGCCCATTTTCCCCATTTCTTTCCTTCTAATGCTTCCCAACTGTAGGTAGGTCTTCCCACTTTACTTTAATCTACTATTACCCGTTATATTTTCTTTTCTCGTTCTTTTCCCCTTTTGTCCTTCTGCCAGTTGCCACCCGTTCGTAGCAAATTCCTCCTCTTTTACAGCATTCTATTCGACTCTGTCTCAGCATTCTTCCCAGTTCTCGTGTTTAGCTATGGTTATTGTCGTTGCAACTGTTATCACGTTTTTCCCATTATATTTCTTTTTCTTGTCGATGGCACTCCAGATGTGACAGATTCGATTTTGTCAACGTGTCTCCTGTGATTATGTGAGGGCATGCGCATGCGAGGTTTGCAAGCAGTGCATGCGCACGCGTGCGTGTGTGTGTGTGTGCGTGCGTGTGTGTGTGTGTGTGTGTGTGTGTGTGTGTGTGTGTGTGTGTGTGTGTGTGTGTGTGTGTGTGTGTGTGTGTGTGTGTGTGTGTGTGTGTGTGTGTGTGTGTGTGTGTGTGTGTGTGTGTGTGTGTGTGTGTGTGTGTGTGTGTGTGTGTGTGTGTGTGTGTGTGTGTGTGTGTGTGTATGGGTGTGTGTATGGGTGTGTGTGTGTGTGTGCGTGTGTAATTCACCACCATCGTCATAGATCTCTTGATGCTGGACTCGTGATTGGCAGCTATTACCCTCGCGAATATGAACACAGAGCTCATTTTATGGCCAGATTTACATGTGTGAGTACATAGGAGTGATTTTTTTATATGTATGTGTGTGAATGTGTGAGCACGCACACTTTCATACACATTGTGCGTCTATGTATGCTTACTTTTTATAGACGAACACGCGCAAACAAGCCTGAGTAAAGTTAAAGATAAAAAATTGAGATTCCAGAATCCAATATTGTACAGGAATCAAGAGAGACATAAAAATTGAGGCGTATATTTGATACCCATTCAAAAAGTTGACTTTCATGGCTTTCCAAGTAGTCTTCATCTCAAACCAGTTGTGCTGGCTTCTAACTTGACCATTTGCTTATTGCTACTCTTATGTTGTATTAGTACATTTTTGACATGGGAAAAATTGAACTACAATCACAAATATGTAGACATAGACACACACTCACACACACTCACACGCATACACTCACTCACACACACACACACACACACACACACACACACACACACACACACACACACACACACACACACACACACACACACACACACACACACACACATACACACACACACACACACATACATACACACACACACACATACACACACACACACACACATACACACACACACACACACACACACACACACACACACACACACACACACACACACACACACACACACACACACACACACACACACACACACACACACACACACACACACACACACTGTGTGTGTGGGCGCGCGTATGTGTGTGTGTGTTAGTGTGTGTGCGTTAGTGTGTGTGTATGTGTGTATGTGTGTGTATGTGAGTGTGTGTGTGTGTGTGTGTGTGTGTGTGTGTGTGTGTGTGTGTGTGTGTGTGTGTGTGTGTGTGTGTGTGTGTGTGTGTGTGTGTGTGTGTGTGTGTGTGTGTGTGTGTGTGTGTGTGTGTGTACGTGCGTGTGTGTATTTTTGAGTTTATATTTGCGTTTGCTGTTCATTGATTTAGTTCAATGACTTGACTTGTCCTTTTTATAGCTAAACTTATTCATCATGTTTTTCATTTTGACCACGCAATCTGTTTGAGAGAAGTTGTTGTCGATCACGATTGGCTCGTATATTCCTATTTCTATTACCTCTTTGTTCTTGAGGCACACTCTTTCTCTTAGCACTTAAATGATGTAGCAAAACAGAATGTTTTTCATGGTAGAAAAATGATCCACTCAGCCGAAGCTGTTGAGTCAAATCAAAGGTCAGTTTGAAATTACTCAATTATAGTTATATGTTGTTGATGAAGAATAGAGTGAAATCTAATTGCTCTCTGGTCGATAGACGGTGCGCATTATTCACATATAACCCTTCCTGTATGTTTTTATCTTGTCATGGTTGTTGTAATGAAATATATCACTGTTCATATCATATCAACTGCTTTTGATGAGAAAAAGATTACATATACAAGTATTATTCCCTAGAGACTTTTGAGAATAATATAAATGTAGTGGTTTGGGGAGATCTCAATGATAGTGAGGGAGATGAACCAATAGATGAAGGTGTTGAGAAGTGTGGAGTGCCAGGTAAAAATGATATTGAAGAGTTGGAGATGTGTTTAGAGAGTTGATGATAGCTAACACAGTGTTTACAAAGAAGGTCAAGCATGAGTACACTTGGGAGAGGGTGGTGAATAGAAGGGTGGTTAATATGCAGTTAATTAATGGACTATGTAGTGATATCCGGGAAGAGATTAGGAAAAGTTCTGGTTATCCATGTTTTCCGGGGTGAGAGTGGGGGATTATATATACATATATATATATATATATATATATATATATATATATATATATATATATATATATGTATATATATACATATATATGTACATGTATATATACATATATATGTAATATGTATATATATGTATATATATACATATATATGTACATGTATATATATGTATGTATATATATATATATATATATATATATATATATATATATTTATATATATATATTATTTATTCATTTATCTATTTTATTTTATCTATTTATCTTATATATATATATTTTAAGGTAAGTTGAGAGGGGAG
The DNA here is from genome assembly GCF_046742065.1 of Oratosquilla oratoria. Lineage (NCBI taxonomy): Eukaryota > Metazoa > Arthropoda > Malacostraca > Stomatopoda > Squillidae > Oratosquilla > Oratosquilla oratoria. The sequence continues at coordinate 10,451,534 of NC_134780.1, read as the reverse complement.
GATTGGTGAAGAAAGAGGAAAGAGTAGAAATTCAGAGGTGCTTAGAGTAAACTATTTGAATGAAAAAGAAAAGGAGAATGAGTAGCAGGGGAACCCTAGAGAAGTGTGGGAGGTGGTGAAGGATGGAGTAGAGGTTGGAGTGAAGGGAGAATGAGGGTGTTTCAAGGAGGGAGTCACAAGGTGTGCAAAGACGATATGTGGAAAAAGGAAGATGAGAGGGAATAGAAGGGAAGGTAGTAAGTGGTGGAATGCAAAGTGAAGAAGGTAGTAGAAGAGAAGAAATGAGCATTAAGTGACAGGTTGCTAAATAGGAAGAGAGAAATATATAAGGAGTATAAAAAAAGAAGAAAAGCAAAACATAAGATAGGGGATAAAAAAAGAGCAGATTTTATGAGTTTAAGTAATAAGAAGATGTCTTGAAAGGAGGTAAAAAGAGGAAAGGGGTGAGTCAAGTAGAGAAAAAAAGGTAAAAGGCGCAGATGGACAAAAGTTAACAGAGGAGGTGGTAATGGGAAGGTCGGCAAAGTATTTTAGAGAAATGTTGGATGTGGAGGAGGATAGAAAAGTATTGGTGGTAGCAGTGTGAAGTGCTAAAAAACATTACGGTAACGGAAGAAGGAAATGACGGATAAATAAGAAAAGATTAGGTGCAAGTAGTTTTGAAAATGATGGGAGAAGGTAAGATACCTGGCTTAGATGGGTGTCATGCGGAGTATCTGAAGGAGGGACGTACAGAAATAGTAGACTGAATAGTGAGGTTGTTTAATGTGTGTCCACGGAAAAGTTGGGTGCAGGAGGACTGAAGGAGTGAATGTGTAGTTCCATTTTACAAGGGAAAATGGAAGAAATGTGTGTTAAGTAGTTTCAGAAGGATAATTTTCATGTGTGTAGTTGGAAAGATATATAGAAGGGTCTTAATTGAGAGGATTAGGAGATGAACAGAGGGAGTAACTGGTAATGAGTAGTGTGGGAGGTTTATCAGATATATAGGATTGGTGGAAAGTTGTTAAGGGTTGTCAAGTGTTTTTACGAGAGTAGTAGAGCCAGTGTTAGAATTGGAAATGGAAATAGAGAGTGGATTGAGGTAAATGTGGGACTGCGACATAGATGTGTCATGTTACCATGGTTATTCAATGTGTACATGAATGGTGTGGCACGAGAGGTAAATACGAAATTAGTAGGCAGGGGATTGGAGACAGTTAATGAAAGTGGAGAGAAGTGGTAGGTGACCCAGTTTTTGTTGTTTGCTGACGACACTGCTCTTCTGCCAGGGTCAGAGGACGGGCTTAGGGAACTATTAACGGAGTTTGGGAGGGTATCCGAAGGAAAAAAAATTAATGTTAATGTAGGTAAAGATAAGGCCATGAGATGTACAAGGAGAGAAGATTGCAACGAGCTGGAGGTAAGTCTTAGAGGAAAAAGACTGGAGGAAATATTGATATTTAGGTATTTGAGGTCCCATGTGGCAGGAGATGGAATAAAGGCGATGGAAGTAAATTGTAAACTGAGAGAAGCAATTAAATTACTCGAGGGATTGCAAAGTGTCATGAGAAATAGGGATTTGGGAATGGATGCAAAGAGGAGAATATATGAAGGGGTGATTGTGCCGGTAGCGCTGTATGGGGCAGAAACATAGAGCATAAGAAAGGCAGAGAGGAAAAGTTTGAATGTGTTTGAGATGAAAAGTCTGAGAAGTATGGTAGGGGTTACAAGGTTGGATAGAGTGAGAAACGAAGAGGTGAGGAGGAGAGCTGGTGTGGAAAAGGTGATGGTAGATTTAATGAAAATGTACTGGGGTGGTTTGGACACATGAGAATAATGAGTGAAGAAAGATTAGTAAAGAAGTGCATAAGGGAGAGGTGGATGCAGTGAACATGAGGGGACGACCAAGGATGAGATGAATGGACGAGGTGAAAGGGGCCTAGAGTAAGAGGTGAATGCCTGTTGAGAAAGGAATGGAGAAGGCAGAGGATAGGGCTGAGTTGAGAATGGCTGTGTATAGATGATACTGTGATACAAGAAAGGGAGGGGATTGGGGTAGGGAGTGATTATGCACCAGTGATATTTTGACGCAGCCTGAAGGGATTTCTCCCTGTCTTCTATTTTTCTATATGAGGGGACCCGGAGGGAAGAGACACCGATTAGGTGAAGTGGCCTTGCTCTGGATGTGTTGTGCTTTGCTACATTGCTTCTGACCCGGGGCAGTGGGCGGGAATCAAGAGACTCTTCATCCACGAGGAACATAGATGAGAGAGAGGAATGTTTGGTGGATGGGAGTGAAATAGGTGGGAGCGGAATGGGTGGAGTGGGTACTTGCCTTTTGATCTGGCTACCTCCCTTATAAGTGGGAAAAATACCTTGGTATATAGATACATAGATAAATAGAGATTGTTCCTTTTTACTCCTTATGGTATCACCTGGATAGTACCAATACAAACTTGCATACTGTATGTGTCTCTATATATGCATTAACAAATTGGTTAATAAACTCATAAGTTGCATTATCCATTTTCATTTTGAATCTGCTTTAATAACACCAAAATTTACCATAACTCTAGAATGCAATAATTTTTATCCCTTAGGTTATAAAATTTCCCTTCAAAACAAAGCAGGCTTAATTTTGCATCAAATATACTTCTATTGTGTGTTTTGGCGATGGATATAATACAGTTTGTAAAGGTTCTAAATACTAGAAAGGGTTATTAGGTATAAGTATTTGCCGGCCGACTCTTGGGGATTTTCCTAACATGAATGAAACCACCTGGTGGCCTCCAAATAATAATAGAAAAAGAAAGAAATCTTTAAGAAATTTCTGCAAAGACGTCTGGTAGGAAATTAAAGAAAAAAATCGAAACCAGTTATGGTTTTTGTCTTTTATTCTAATATTCACTATTAGGCATGCAGAAATTATACCAATTAAACTCTTGAGCTGCTCCTACTCCCCCAGGGATTTGTGTAAAAGTGATGAAGTCAACTGTCCCAGTCTAGTATTTCCTAGCTAGATTTCCATCAATAAATTTTTACAGTTTTTGATGGAATTTCTCATATGATACTTCTGTGAGGATTGCGATTATGTTGAGAGATTGGCAATGCTACCAATTCATTTGCACACGTTTAGACTAATGATGTCAGATGTGGCAACAATGTGTTTGTTTATCCAGTGACACGTACTACCTTTCGTGGCTCAGCAACTATTGACTCCTTCCGTACAGGGCAGTACGTGTAGTAGTTGCCACCAAACAAATGTGTTTAGTCCTGTGATACCTCCTCGGAAAATAGGCAATGAAATAAAATTTGATTAATTTCTTCCGTGCGATGTGGTGTTATCCTTTCATTTTCTGTTGAGGTATCTCATTCATTTCCCATCGCTGAGAAAGGGGCTATCTTTTTTATTATTATTATTATTATTATTGCGAGTGTGATATATGAAAATGAACACATATAAATCATATCTAGAATAACGTGGTTATCGCTTGACCAGCAATGCTGAGAAATGTTCCATGGCTACGGTTGCACTTTTTTCTTCTTCGTCTTCTTCTCTCTCTTTCTCTCTCTTTCTCTCTCTCTCTCTCTCTCTCTCTCTCTCTCTCTCTCTCTCTCTCTCTCTCTCTCTCTCTCTCTCTCTCTCTCTCTCTCTCTCTCTCTCTCTCTCTCTCTCTCTCTCTCTCTCTCTCTCTCTATCTCTCTCTCTCTCACTCTATTTTTTTTTTTAACAAACTTTACTATGTAAACCGTCCGTCCTTACTCCCACAACGTGATGATTCATCTTGAGTGGCGTCGGGTCGTAAGGTGAAAACCTGCGTCATGGAAATTGATATCCAGTTTTGGGTTGAGGCCTTGTCGACAAGTCTTCGACTTGTTTTAACCTTTTTGATACGCAGAAGCAATTCTTAGACTATCATTCTGAAAAAATATAGATTTAGAAATAAAATAGGCAAGAACTGGTTTACCTATAGAGTTTTTACCAAATGAAATAGACTTAGTAACCATGTAGTGTGTGCTAAAACTATTAATTGTTACAAAATAAAAATGTTAGATAAGTTTTTTGATGCAAACAGGTACGATACGGCCTTATAGTCTATTACGTTCGCCTTCATTCTTGTTCTTAATCCTGTTTAACTTAATTTAGAACTTTCCCCGAAGTGAGGTTTTGATTACGTCCTCTCAAATAACCGATGGATATTAAAAACATAAAAAAAATAATCTTCGCTTACACGAAACAAACTAGAAAAAAAGGCTTGAAAATTCCAAACATAGGTTTAATTGGGATGAAGCCTGAATTAATTCTACCGGTAACATTCAACCAATGGAACAAGATTCCCGCAAAAGTGATGTCATATATTACAGTTCAAGTTTTTAAACCAAAGCCTTATACTACAAATTCTCTCTAAATTTTCATCACACTCACTATGGAACAACCTATCTCGCCATAACATAATTTCTATAGATATGTCACTGTTTTTGGATCAAACTACCCGGGAAATGTACATATTTGTTGTTGACATTTAAATAACTAAAGATGTTCGCGATGAACCAGAAATATTTTTTTGTTCAGTACTCTTTCCTCCGGTCCACAAAACGCAAAAAAAAAAGTTCTTATCCTTCGATCAGATCAAGAAATGTATAACATGACCATCACCGTCACCGTCACCGTCACCGTCACCGTCACCGTCACCGTCACCGTCACCGTCACCGTCACCGTCACCGTCACCGTCACCGTCACCGTCACCGTCACCGTCACCGTCACCGTCACCGTCACCGTCACCGTCACCGTCACCGTCACCGTCACCGTCACCGTTCATGTGTCCTAGAAGTGACACAAAGACCCCAAAACACTACTCCCCGCAGTCAGGGATGGCGCGCGTGCGTTTGACTCATTCCTATCCACCTTTTCCACCCCTCCACCCCTCCCTCTGCCCCCTGAACCACCCCATCCCTCTAATCACACAGTGGAGTCTGTGCGGGGCTTAGGACGGGGCTCGCATTTGCATGACAACGCATGCAAACGACCCCACGTCTTCGAAGAGCACGAGTCCTTCTGACGGAGGGTCCATGGATGTCTAAAGCCAGGTGTAGGGTAGGTGCTGGACTTAGGAGCTGGGCGTGGGGGTCAGGTTAAGTAGGTGGTGGAAGAGAAGCAGAAGATGGGATGACGAGGTTAAGGTGCTAGGGTTAAGGGTGAGGTGCGATTAAGTAAGAACGAGGGGTGGAGAAGGTGGAAGGGGTTGTGGGAGGGTGTTATAGGGTGAGGTTGCTGTGTAGGTTAAAAGGTGTTTGAGTTAGTGTACAGTAACAGCTGTGAAACAGATGCTAACCCAAGTGACAGTAAAACAAAATTTGGATAAAAATAAAGATTTAGAGCCGTCGTCAGTATAATTTGTTATTGCTTACGAAAGGTTTTTATATCTGTCATAGAGGAAAATCGTAAGATGAAATATTTAAAATTATTTTGCACCAAAACAAACTCTGTGTTGACGTCACCCCGACAGAGGATTCAACTGAGGCACCATTTACCTCATCCTTGTAAGGTTCCTTTACCGAATAGAATTGACTAACGCTGGAGAGAACTTAATATATAAAGGTGTAATTACAGTGAAAAGGTCAAGCATTTCACGATCAAAAGTCTGCTTAAAACGAACAAAGGCTTCAGGTAGTTGTCTAACATAAAGAAATTTAGTAAGTCTGTGGGTCAGAGAGCAATAAATGAGGTATTTTCTCAGCTCTTGGATGGCTAAAGGTTTAACTGAAAATAAATCAAATTACCTTGAACAAATAAATTGCAAAAAAAAAAACTTAGACATTTATTAACTTGAGGTCATTTTCAATTTAGGCTGGTAAAGTTAAGTGATTTCAATTACCTAAGATTGACCCTTTAACAAATATTTCAACTTTATTACTTACTCCTATTGACTTACAATATTCTTATTTTTTTTATATGCATTAGCATAGAAAACTTTATGATATCTGATATCTATCTATGTATCTATTTATCTATATTCTATCTATCTGTCTATCTATCTATCTGTCTATCTATATATATATATATATATATATATATATATATATATATATATATGTGTGTACATATGTATATAAATATGTATATATATATTTTATATATATATATGTATGTATATATATATATATATGTATATATATGTATATATATACATATATATATACATTATACATATATATATTATATATATATATATATATATATATATATATATATATGAAGATGAGGTGTAGGGTAGGTGCTGGACTTAGGAGCTGGGCGTGGGGGTCAGGTTAAGTAGGTGGTGGAAGAGAAGCAGAAGATGGGATGACGAGGTTAAGGTGCTAGGGTTAAGGGTGAGGTGCGATTAAGTAAGAACGAGGGGTGGAGAAGGTGGAAGGGGTTGTGGGAGGGTGTTGTAGGGTGAGGTTGCTGTGTAGGTTAAAAGGTGTTTGAGTTAGTGTACAGTAACAGCTGTGAAACAGATGCTAACCCAAGTGACAGTAAAACAAAGTTTGGATAAAAATAAAGATTCAGAGCCGTCGTCAATATAATTTGTTCTTGCTTACGGAAAGTTTTTATATCTGTCATAGAGCAAAATCGTAAGATGAAACAATTAAAATTATCTTGCACCAAAACAAACTCATCCTTGTAAGGTTCCTTTACCGAATAAAATTGACTAACGCTGGGGAGAACTTAATATATAAAGGTGTAATTACAGTGAAAAGGTCAAGCATTTGACGATCAAATGTCTGCTTAAAACGAACAAAGTCTTCAAGTAGTTGTCTAACATAAAGAAATTTAGTAAGTCTGTGGGTCAGAGAGCAATAAATGAGGTATTTTCTCAGCTCTTGGATGGTAAAAGGTTTAACTGAAAATAAATCAAATTACCTTGAACAAATAAATTGCAAAAACCTATTATAATACGTGTTTTAGTTCTGTCATCATGTCCTGAGTAGAAGTGTATATAGTCTTCTTTATTGGTGGGTTTCCGGTATACTGAAAATTTCACATTTTTATCTATTCTATGGATAATTGTGTCTAAGGTAATTTTCCGTTATTTTCATTTTCTGCAGTAAATTGTATATTTTCATTTACACTGTTTAATCTCCTGAGTTTGTTATTAATGTCTGTATCCTTAGGTATAATTACGAGAACTAAAACAGGTATTATAATAGGTTTCTTCCTCAGAGCATTTCGTATATGCAGTAAAGAATTTCTAGATCCTGAATTACAACATATTACTGAGACTTTCATCAAACTCAAATATCCAAAAGGTCTCTTATGTAGGTTGAAAAAGAAAGCCAAAGAAATAATTAACAAAAGTAAAGATGAAAATAAAAATAAGAATGATAATAAATGTAATAATGTAACCAGATATATCACAGTACCAAACTTTAATGTTAATTCATACCTAGACACTTTTCTCCTAAAAGCGGGCATCAAAATAGCCAGGACGTCAGGTAGCAAAGTAGGACATTTGGTAACCGTATTAAATAAAGGATCATCCAAGAAACTAAGGAAGACAATTGAGGCAGCATATATCAACACTAATAACAACATTAACCATAGAGAAGGATTTATATGTTTAGCAAAAGCCACAAGCTTATAAATAATAAAAGAATAAGCAGATAAAATAACAAGCTCTCCGAAGCGTCCCATAAGATGACCCGTCCGTGTATAAAATATCCGGTTACGTTTAAGTTGTTAGCTTTGTGATCAAGACCCTGCGGGTCGAAACGTTAAGGCGTAAAATTCTCCCATTTCTCCTCGTCAACTTCTTTCACCTTCAATTCTATTTGTCATAATATAGTCAACATATATATATATATTATATATATACTGTATATATATATATATATATACATATATACATATACATACATATATATATATATATACATACATATATGTATATATATATAGATATGTATATATACATATATATAAATATATATATGTATATATATGTATATATATAAATGTATATATATATATATTTATATATATGTATATATAAATACATATATATATATGTATATGTATATGTATATGTATATATATATATATATATATATATATATATATATATATATATATACATATATATATCAACCACAATGCACTTTAATTCCAAACCATCAACATCTCTTGATGGTGCATTGGTTAAGTCACAACAAGCACTGGTCACGTGATAGCCATTGGTTCGAGTCCTCGGGCATACCAAGTTTCAATTTCTGCATAGTGAATTAACCACTACACCATCTCTTTATGGTGTAGTGGTTAAGTCACTACAAGTACTGGTTACGTGCTAGCCGTTGGTTCGAGTCCTCGGGTGTACCACGGTTCTTCCGATATTAATGGTTTAGAATATATATATATATATATA
>NC_134780.1:10428147-10435647 GCF_046742065.1 Oratosquilla oratoria | reverse complement strand
CATTATGCAAAATTAATAGCCTTTACCTTGTACATATTCAGACACCCTACCAACCGTAGGATCTCATATTCAGAAGCAAAACATCTCTTCAGATATTTTTATTAAATAATCTAAGAAATCTAGAATAACCTAAAGCCAGATACAGCGTCTCCGGATCGATAAAAGTTTGAAACTTTCTCAGGTCTCTTGAATTGATTATTGAACTCAAAGCTACCCAGGCAAAGAGTTCAACACAACGGTTAGGTACTGGATAAACTGTATATTGTTCGAAATCAAGGACTAAACAGTTAACTCTTGTGATTCTAATCAAGTTCATTAATCCCACGCCCTTCTCAAGAAGTTGTCCACATGCGTGAGGGTAGACTTTTGGCAACACCAGCATACCTCAACAACATTACCAATCACTAATTATAGACCAATGGATGGATCCGAATTTAGTATTTTTATGTCCGCATTGAGTATCTGACAATGTACTATTCATAACAAGTGCATTCTTCCGTAGCTCCAGTCTCCGCGCGTCGCGTTTGCTACCTCTGCGCTTCAGAAGCCTTCGAGGAACCTTCATCTCTTATGGATCTAGATCCTGCAAGCACGGGGCATAGTTCCGGCTTCCTTGTATTACATTCATCACCCCCGGATCTTAACACTGAACTTAATATTTGACTCATGTGATCTTTCTGAATGTTGTTAGAAGATTTCATTTAGTTGAAGCAAATCATCAAGTAATCCTTTAACTGTAAGGTATGACTCTCTGTTATTAAGATTGCCGTCAGGTGATTTCTGTCTGAATGTTAGAAATTTTTGTTATATGTTCTAAAAGAATACATGTATATGTGTGTATGTTTCTCTCTCTCTCTCTCTCTCTCTCTCTCTCTCTCTCTCTATTCTTCTCTCTCTTCCTGTCTGTGTATTCATGTATGTGTGTGTATTTGTGTATATGTGTGCACAGATTTTCATGATCGTGTTTTGCGTTCACTTGAAAGAATGAGTACATGCATGTATGTATTCCCGCTCGCGTGCGCATAGACATCTGCATACAATCAGAACTAATACGCAAATTTTCGTCTGCACGTGCGTGCCTGAGATATACAACGAACATATGTCTGTCTGCGTACGTCAAGCATCTATGATTACTTATAATGCGTTCCCCATTAAATCAATGATAAGGAGAACTTGAAAGGTTGAGGAGGGATCTTTTGAATTATACATAACTGGAGATGGTAAACAGCTTCCCCTGGCCATCATTCTCCCTGTTCCCTAGTTCTTTCCTCAACCATTTCCTGTACTTTTATATTCCCTTTCTAGCCTCTTTATTTCTTTCTTTACTTCTTACTCTTCTTCCTCTTCTCTTCTTCTTCGCCTCTTGTTTTCACTCTCTGGGTCTTCTTGATCCTCTATCACATCTTTTATTTGCAACTCTTTTCATCAACTCTTTTCTTATCTCATAACTTAATTCTTTGAAAAACTTATTTTTCTTAGACCACATATTTCGTTTTTGTGCTTTCTTTTCCTCTTCTTCGAGTCTTTATTTGACTCTTGCACTTCTTCCTCTTTCTTGGCTCTTTCTTTACTTTTACGTTTTCCTTACCTTTCCCTCTATTGTTTGGCCTTTTCGAATTATTGCCTTCTTTAACCAGTTTTAATTCATTAGAGTATCTCCCACATCTTCCTAAACCTATTTCTCCTTCCTTACTATTTTCTAGCTCCATTTCTTAATCTTTTTTCCACTATTTATATTTTCTCTCCCTCTATTTCAACCTACCTTTCCCTCAATTGTTTGGCCTTTTTAAATTATTGCCTTCTTTAACCAGTTTTAATTCATTAGAGTATTTCCTCCATTCTGATAAACCCATTCCTCTTTCCTTACTATTTTCTAGCTCCCTTTCTCAATTTTTTCCACTATTTACATTTTCTCTCCCTCTATTTCAACCTATTCTCTATTCTTTACATTATCATCCCTCCTTCCCAACACTTTCGTCAACTTTATTACGTCCTTTTGTACAATCACTATACCACCTTTGCCTTCCTTTCCTGTATTTCATCTTTATTTACTTCCTCTACTTGTTTTCTATTTCCCTAAACCTTTGGCCAGTCGTTACCCTTATATCCATATTTCATCGAGTTTTTACTACCTTCATAACCATAACATGCACCAGAAATATCCACGAGAACACTGAAATAGCTTAATCAGATGAAGATTGGTTTCGGACCCTTCCCTAACCTGAGCTATCTCGTCTGTCGTTAAACAAAACCAAAGCTATGAAATACATTATGGTATTGAGTTTAAGAGGAAGAGGAAAAGAGATAAGAGGAAGAAAGAGAGAAAAGAATAGGAGGAGAGGAACTAAAAAGAAAAGATTGAAGAGGAGGAGAAAGGAAGGAGAGAAAAAATAAGATTGAGAACGAGAAGGTGGAAAAGAAGGAGAAGAGACGGAGAGGGAAGATGGCTCAAGTGGTTATATACTTTGAAAGGTGGGTGGGGTGTCTGGAAGAGCAAGAAGGAGAGTTCGAGTGTAGAAGAAAGAAGGGTGAGATGTACGACATACTCGCAGAAAATGGAAGAGTGAGAACAAGAGAGGGAGGCTCTTAGAGAAGATGCTGGTGGCTAAGATAATTATATATGTAGGATTAGGTGTGAAAGTTAGGGATATAGTGTTATGAGGATATATAAGGTAATAGAATCTAGCGATAAACTATTAAGTGTATAGCGAGGTTTATTGGGATTCAACTTATTTCGAGACTCGGACATGAACTCGACAGGCAGGTTAGTATTTGGCTTCTCTTTTATAAAATATTCTTGTCATTCTTAAAACATTCTTCAACTAATAAATGATAAAACACGCAGGCAAGCGAACACATACAAACACACACAAACTGCACACACACACAAACTGCACACACACACACACACACACACACACACACACACACACACACACACACACACACACACACACACACACACACACACACACACACACACACACACACACACACACACACACACACACACACACACACACACACACACACACACACACACACACACACACACACACATACACACACACACACACACACACACACACACACATATATATATATATATATATACATATATACATATATATATGTATACATACATATACATATACATGTATATACCTGTACATATATATATATATACATTCATGTATATATTCATGTATATATATGGATTGTTTACATCTTTGTATATGCACGTGTATGTACACATTTATGTATGTTGCAATTAATTGGATGGGTTGATCTTTACGTATGCATGCCTGGCTAAGGCCTTAAAACTAAGAAGGCTCGCAGATTTTTTTCTGTGTTGTGTGTTTTCTGCATAGTCATAGGTAGAGTGTATAAAGAGAAATATGATAGAGAAATGTGAGTAGGAGAGAGTAGTAAAGCGGGAGGGAGTAGTGAAGCGGCACGAAAGGTTAGGAGGATAGAGGTCAGACAAGGCTGAAATATGACCCGGAAAACGAGAGAATAACAGAAGCACTCTGCCGAGAATACATGAAGTAACGTCTGGTCAACCGGCCACGAAAAATACCTTGATTTTTTTTTTTTTTTTTTTTTTTTTTGTAAACGTCAGCACAAAAAAATCCTACTCAATTGATGGCTAATAAAGCTTGAAAGGATGGAAAAAATGTACAATGAATTGAGTATCATTGCAAATGTGTTTAATAGTTGACTGATTTTTGAAAATGAGGAATAGTATAGACGAAGGCCTATTTCATATATGGATAGTATGGTGGTACTTCAGCTAGTTATGTGGAAGTGGCCTCAGTTTTCTAATTAATATTATATTGTTATATTATAATATTATTGTTGGAAGAGAATATGCTGAGATAGCTTCCCGGTGCTTTTTTCAAGCCTATAAAAACATAAAGAATGTTCTTTTTTTTAGATGCAGTTATGTATTAGGAAATATGTGTGTGACCTTGTATCCTACGGCGATGAGACTTTTATGGTAACATCATATGACGATAGAACAAAATATTGAAACTGCAAAATGATATGGTCAGTATAAGGTAATATGTTTTTAAGGGGAATAAAATTGCAGCTGGACATTCAAGTAATGGTACATTATCATCATAAAATCATATGACGAAGGAACAAAATATTGAAACTGCAAAATGATATGGTCAGTAAAAGGCAATACATTTCTAAAAGGAATAAAACTGCAACTGGACATTGGAATCGGACTACGTTCTCAGCACAAAAAGAAAGGAAAGCTTACACCGGAGGGCGCGTCGCATTATTCGCACGCGACGCTAACCCTCATGGTTCCTCTTAGCAAGTCCCCATGCTTCCACTTCCTAATCCAAACAGCTCTCAGCAGGATCCGTCGGCTCGCCCAGCCATGACGTTTGTGAACGTCCCTTATTTCTCCTTCACCAAGGGTTGTCTCTAGTTGAGATCACGCTGTGAGTGGGATCAACACCAGTTGCTTCATGCCCGTTCAAGTTCGCTAATTATACTGACCTTGACTGTCTCATAGAACAGATGCTGGCTTATTAGGAAATCATTCAAGAGGTTTTCCTTAAGTCTTCGAAGGTGTTTGGTACCAAAAGCGTTGAGACACTACTTCAACTCAGCATTTAATGTCTATGGTTCACATCTGTGCAGCAAGACTATGATCACAATTGACAGGAGAATTCGATTATTTATTGTCCTGCATGAATATTGACAATGATATATATTCTCGTTTAACAAGTTTATAAAACAATGAACAATGACAATTTCGCCCACCTTTCACTCTTGTAATTCGCCCATTCCCTTTTCTTCACTTTCTTCACCTTTGTTATTACTGTGTTTCCCACTGTTTCGTTATATATGATTAATTACTCATAAATTTTAGTCAGTAGGTCATTTTGTCTCCAATTATCCATTTAGTAAGTTCCATTCAGTCATACTTTTTTTTCTTCAGATATAATCTTCTGTCTTATGGGAATGAAAGTTATAGATTTTTTTTGTCCTTTCTCCCGTTAATTCTTATACAGTGTGCTTCTCTGAGATACATTCAAGGAATCCCCCGAGAACACGTAAGTAAGACCCTAGGTGAGCTTTGCAGTGACGTAGTGATTTCTTTAGTCCAGTGATCTTTAACTTTGTATTGAGATCCTCCCCAAAGAGTTTGATCTTACAATCGCGAACCAATTGATTTTTCTCCTCCTCCACCCTTTCTCCAATAAGATTCATTGTTACAAGTCTATATGGCAATTTTGTTTACTTAAGTAATCTCGAATCTCTGCATATCTCACTTAGGTTACAAATACTATAAATCAGCAATTTATATGGGCTCCTGGCCGTTGTTTATAAACTCTAAGCGGAGAGCGAACTTATACAACTTCCTCACCTGCGGTTATTATATTTATAAGCACCTGACTCATAAAAATGCAACACCCGTCTTCTACCCCCTTTTCTACCGGCTTTTCTACCAGCGTCTTACAACAGTCATTAAAAAAACATCAAGACATTGTCCACTATTGGTATGCACTACACTACCAAAATATGTAAATCTTTCCAAGAATGTTATTGGTCTTGTTAAAGTCATAAAGATATTTGACTGTGTCATCCAGCAAATTTCTAAAAACCAGGATTGTGGTCTTGGTCTAATAGACCTGGAGTCTAAGTTGTCTTCTCTTTCCATTTATTCAAAGGCTTCAACTAAATCCCCCAACGAATCCAAAAGAAGTGCAGGATCATCAGCAAAGACAAGGACGGTGACTTTTATATTGCCAGTGAGTACCCCACAATGAGATTTTTCGACAATTTTACCCAGTACCCAAATTATAGTCAGAATAAATTATACTGCGCTCCCAAACCGCAGAAAGAACCGAATCTAAACCTCAAATCATGCCCCACCTCCCGTTTTCAACGACTTCGCTCTGACGTTCTAGATGGCGGTTACTTTTCTACCCTTTAGCTTACATTCACTTTGAACTCACTCAAAGCGGTCAAATTTCCACCTACCAGTGGACTGGTAACCACTACCTGAATACAGCCTTTAGAGGATGGCCGTTTGTTGAGTTAACTATTTATAACTGCTAAAAGTACACGGCTAAGTGAGCTTTAGATCTTTCCACTGATTGCACATTGGCTATTTGGATTGTACTCATCTGTGTCACAAATTTGGAGCGAAGTTCCTTTAATGCTCAGTAAGTATATGAGATCATTCGCATTTAACATTCTTTCGGTGTTCTCAGCATTGCGCATGACATACGTCCCTTTATCCATTTCCATGAGAGCTCGAGTCTACCGTTTCAGTTATGCATAAGTCTAGATCCCCAAACCAACTTGGCAGAACGGCTCACTTTTATATTCCGCAGTGTCTCATAGAATGTCACAGCACTCCCTCACAGTCCCACGGCAGTTTTTTGAGTTCTAAGTTTGAATTCACTTCACAGTTCTTCAGCATGTTAAAGGACACCAAGCACCTCAAATGGATTAAAAACTGCCACATTATACTCCTGTACATAAGTATCATCCCTGAGCTTCCTCAGATAAAATGCTAGTGGATTACATCTTGTGATTATCTTTGACTTAACCCATAGTTTAAGGGTTGCAACTGTAATATAAAGCATCTAGCATGTAATGCATGTGTAGATATATAACTTTAGTTAAGATGAACAATTAGATTTCTCTGAAATAAGAAACATGTTTGAATACACCATGTATTTTCATCATAAATGCAATTGCAACAAAAATGTCTCCTCTGTTGTAATAGCAATTTCTTTTAAAAGATGTACAAAAAGGGAAGTATTTAATTGCATTATAGAGATTGGAACTACCGTATGTAATAAAAGATTTATTTCTCTTCCTAACAAAACAATAGATTATATGATTTTGATAAAACAGCTCCCAGTGAATGCTAACCTTTTGGTAAAATGAAAAACCTTTTGTTCATATACTCAGTTTGGTTAGATAAGTTAATGTTAATTTTTACTAGCAACCACATTCTTTTTTTTTTTATCAAATCGCATTAAGGTAAAAACATGTGTTCAAACGTAAATATTATTATCATGAGAGCGTCACATATGGTCAGAAATATGGACAATTCTAATTTCCTATGAGTTTTCCACTTCCAACATCAACAACACAGTTGTTCCTCTGGAACGTGGGACGTGCACTTTTCTTACAATTGTTACCATTTTGTTGTGAGTATCTCTAATTGGCCTTCTTGACACGTTCACAAGAGTTTTTCAAACTTCGTTTGCTGAAGCAAGGAAAAGGGGTTCTTGGAAAAATACAGAAGAGATGAATTTCCCAGGTGGCAATGAACTCTGAAAGAATTCAAACCGGAAGCTTCCAGGACAACAACTGGACATTTAGTTCTTCATACTCCCTAAGACTTCTTTTCAAAAGGATAAATTTCTCAATTAGGAAAGAACAAGAGCCTTTATATAAACAGATTATCATTCATTCTATTACATCATCACATTTATTAAAACACACTGTGGTAAATTG
>NC_134780.1:10413147-10418147 GCF_046742065.1 Oratosquilla oratoria | reverse complement strand
CAGTTAAATGAATTAATGACAATTCAAATTAGGAAATAAGTGTATTAATTGATTATCTATTTAGCTTAGTCGCAGTATTGATAAAATGAGGTGCTTACTCGAGGAAGACCTTTATTAGAGAGGTACTTATCAAGATTTTTTTTTTCTGTGTGTGTACCGAGTAGACGTCACAAAAATAATATGAAACAGTAACAGGTAAAATAAAATATTCTAGTGGCTGGCAGATTACATGAGGTGCCTCTTGATTAAACAAGATGTGTTATAAATTATTTTGTACCGAGGTGAAGAACATAATCTGATGACAAAGGGGTGACATAATAGAGGTGTTCAAGTGGGTCAAGGGTTTTAACAAGGGGTATAGATAAGGTCATCATATTAACACAATAGGGCAGAATTCACAGTAATGGATTCAAATGGGACAAATTCAGACTTAAGAATAGGTTTACCAGCGGAATGGCCAGCGAATGTAATAGACTTTGTAACCATGCAGTAAATGCTGAAAATATTGGTTGTTTTAAGAAAAGGTTCTTATGTTCTCACGAAAGTGGCACGCATTACTTAAGGGGTTATCGGACTTGCTCAGAGTTTAGTATTATCTTCTTCAACACAGTAGCAAACTTTATGGTGAATTCGCCGGTTACCTGTTCATACTGATGCAAGAGAATTCTTATGGCTACAACTGAGACAAAATTACTTTGTAGACAAAAACTGATTTTTTTTTAATAAAAAGAAAAAAAAATCCCTTAAGAAATGAGGTCTTTAAGAATAAAAAAATAACAATAATGATAAATAGATAAATAAATAAATGGTAATGTAGAGCAATCCACAGGGGTGAAGAGTTTATGCATAACTCAGTTTGTGTTCCAGATTTTTTTTTTCCTCTTTACTTAATACAACAAATAATACTTCCGTCTAACTCAACTGGAATTATATTATTCATAATTTTCATCAAAGGACTCGGATGAGAAATCATTCACCCTGGTCTCCCTATGTGTGGTCTGACCATGGCGTGGGAATTGCAAAAAATGGAAAACAGAAATATTATTTGAAAACTGTCCAAAGTTTTGACCACCCGCATGTGTAAAATTTATTTGATTTGATTTATTCCGGGCATTGGATTTTGATGTCAGGTAGCCAGTCATGCTGGAACCAGTAGGAGAAAAAATATATATATACTGTCATACCTGTTTAATGTCGTTTCGTAATTTTTGAATTTTGATAATTGTGTTATTTTAAAGAATATAATGCAATTCACAAATTCACACTGATGCATAGAACATTTTAATTATTTTTCCTTCAGATTTATAATATTTCATTATATCGTCGTCATCATCATCATCATCATCATCATCATCATCATCATCATCATCATCATCATCATCATCATCATCATCATCATCATCATCATCATCATCATCATCATCATCATCATCATCATCATCATCATCATCATCATCATCATCATCATCATCATCATCATCATCATCATCATCACCATCATCATCATCATCATCATCATCATCATCATCATCATCATCATCTCATCATCATCATCATCATTATCATCATCATCATCATCATCATCATCATCATCATCATCATCATCATCATCATCATCATCATCATCATCATCATCATCATCATCATCATCATCATCATCATCATCATCATCATCATCATCATCATCATCATCATCATCATCATCATCATCATCATCATCATCATCATCATCATCATCATCATCATCATCATCATCATCATCATCATCATCATCATCATCACCATCATCATCATCATCATCATCATCATCTTGATATCGATAACGCTACTGGTGTTGTTCATAATGCAGGTGTTGATACTGATGATGGCAATGGTAATAGTAACGGTATTGTTAATGGTAGGCGAACGGTAAAGGTCGTGGTCATGGTCAAGTTCATTGTCATGTTCATGTTAATGGTCATGGTCATGTACATGGTTATGGTCATGATCATGGTCATGGTCATATTCATGGTAGTTGTCATGGTCATAGTCATAGTCATAGTCATGGTCATGGTCATGGTCATGGTCATGGTCATGGTCATGGTCATGGTCATGGTCATGGTCATGGTCATGGTCATGGTCATGGTCATGGTCATGGTCATGGTCATGATCATGGTCATGGTTCATGGCCATGGTTATGGCCATGGTCATGGTTATGGTCATGGTCATGGTCATGGTCATGGTCATGGTCATGGTCATGGTCATGGTCATGGTCATGGTCATGGTCATGGTCATGGTCATGGTCATGGTCATGGTCATGGTCATGGTCATGGTTCATGGCCATGTTCATGGTCATGGTCATGGTCATGGTCATGGTCATGGTCATGGTCATGGTCATGGTCATGGTAATGGTCATTATCATGGTAATGGTCATGGTCATGGTCATGGTCATGGTCATCCTTATGGTCATAGTCATGGTCATGGGCATGGGCATGGGCATGGTCATGGTCATGGTCATGGTCATGGTCATGGTCATGGTCATGGTCATGGTCATGGTCATGGTCATGGTCATGGTCGTGGTCATGATCATGGTCATGGTTATGGTCTTGGTCATGGTAATGGTTATCATGGTAATGGTTATGGTTATGGTAATACTAATGGTAATGGTAATGGTAATGGTAATGGTAATGGTAATGTTCATGGTAGATATAATGGTAAGGTTAATGACAATAATAATGGTAATGCTAATAGTAATAGAAAAGGTAATGGTAATGGTAGTGCTAGTTCTATTAGTGTTGGTGCTAGTGCTAGTTCTAGAGCTAGTGCTAGTGGGTAATGGTAATGGTAATGGTAATGGTAATGGTAATGTTCATGGTAATGGTAATGGCAATAATAATGGTAATGCTAATAGTAATAGTAAAGGTAATGGTAATGGTAATGATAGTTCTATTATTAGTGTTGGTGCTAGTGCTAGTTCTAGAGCTAGTGCTAGTGGCATGGATGTTACTAATACTGATGTTAATGTTAATAATTATCATAATGTTAATGTTAGTGTTAATGTGAATGCTAAAACTAAGGTCAATTCGAATAATCACAAATATAACTCATAATGATAATGACGCGCTCGTATAACGTATAAAGATGATAAAAACAGAATAGTACACAAACATTTATGCTACTCATCCATGAATATCTCTGTGAGACTTCTCGCCTTCGATTACGGAAATCAGAGACAATGGCCTATTCTGTGGAGATATAGATCAGAGAAGGCACAGGAGAGAAATGTGAAAACCGGTGCAATGGATGAGCTGAGTTGAAGGAGAGACAGAGGAAAGACAATAGTGGAAGGTTGAGGAACAATAGGATATCGTCGACAGGTAATAGGCAAAGGGCAGTTGCATCGAAATCAGGCATTGAGGGAAGGCCTTACAAAGGAGGTCTGTACGTGTTTGTGTGTTTGTGTCTGTGCGCGCGCATGCGTGTGTGTGTGTGTGTGTGTGTGTGTACGCGCGCGCGGGCATGTATATGTGCGTGTGCGTGTGAATGTGTGTGTGTGTGTGTGTGTTATAAGCATATGTGTGTGCGTCTTTGTGTAGGTGTGTTTTCCCTCATGCATTTTTTAACAGCATGTGTATGCATGCGCGCGCATTTATTGACATGATGAATTAAGCCAGACGTCCGACGCATAATAGGAAGTTGACAGATGAGCCCCAAACAAATAGTGACAGAGTGACAACCCAACAATAGACGAAATTCAGGTAGTCAAGCAATGAAAGTATACTAGGAAGTTATTTAATAAAAAAAGGGCAGGAGGCCAGTTTTTTAACGTGAAAGTATCATAAAAACAAAAGTTGCTCAATATCATGCGATGTACTGAGTTTCTATTTTTATTATATTAACATTTCCATATATCTTAAGTTTTTAAATTTTATATTTTTTCGATATATATTTCATTTTCGATTTACTTTGAATTTCTATTCATGTGAAGTAATTATAGAATATCTCTTTTTTCTCGTTTGAGTTTATGTCGATTGTATCTTGTGCGAAACGGCCTTCTACTTGCAGTTCCAATCAGTCAATCAGTCAAGCAAGTAATCGATCGATCTTTGATTGAAGGGATGTGAAGTTGAAAACAAACAAACCTTAAGCACAAACGTGCAATGTCACACTAATTCCCAGAAGCTTGAATCAACAACGACATATTCATATGTTTATCTATATCATTACTGTCACTTGTTTGTGTATTTTAATTTTCAACTCAACAGATGAATGTTCATGGTGAACAACAGGAATACAAGCTGTGTCAGGTTCATATTTTTCCGATTGTATCTTCGATTTTTTTTTATTAAACCTCTACAACCGAGATTTTACTCTAAACCTAGGTAAAGTTGCCATTAGCTAATAAAACAAATAAATTAACCACATCATTTTTTCAACCATGTGACCCAAGACAGTTTTACTAAATCCCATAAAATATACGACGTTACCCTAAATGAAACCATGTGAACGACTGACTCGTATGTAGATGAAGGAAATATTTTTTCATTAGTCAGAAGAAAATCACTGAATAAAGAGGAAAAAACGGAAAGTATTTAACAACAGTTTTGTGCACAGTAAACTTCTCTCAGGCTGTTTGCCAAAATAAAATATTTAAGCAAAAACAATTGTTCCGATAACGCTAAACCTGATATGTTGATTAATATCAAGTATCCAACTCCTTCCCGTGATTAAGAAATTGACTAGCTGTCTTCATTTTATATATCTTCTTGAACACTTTAACTTATTCTTTATCATAAACGATTCTGTTTAGTTAAGGTTGTGAGCTGAAAAGGAAACTTAAGACAGAGTTCTCAGGTGATCAAGACCTGGTCAGGATCTATCAATAGGCAAAACAATATACATACATATATATATATATATATATATATATATATATATATATTATTAAGTTTGTCAAATTTATTCTTTGCTATTCCTTCTACTTGATCACTACATTACTGTAAAGTAGTATTGACAATGTA
>NC_134780.1:10375647-10380647 GCF_046742065.1 Oratosquilla oratoria | reverse complement strand
AGATTAATTGGATAATGCTGCTTTTATTTGAACACGAGCGAGACGATGCGTATGTGGAAACGAATGTATATGTTTGGCTTCGTGCATATGTGTGTGTGTGTGTGTGTGTGTGTGTGTGTGTGTGTGTGTGTGTGTGTGTGTGTGTGTGTGTGTGTGTGTGTGTGTGTGTGTGTGTGTGTGTGTGTGTGTGTGTGTGTGTGTGTGTGTGTGTGTGTGTATGTGTGATTCACCTTGGTCTTTGGATCACGTGTTGTACTCGTGATCGTCAGCTATTTCCCTCCCGGAAGCGAGCTCAGAGCTCGTATGTCCGATCTATAGATAATGCTATGACCTTACACGCACACACACACCCAACTCCTAGCCCACGAAAGTTGGAGTAACGACTCGAAGCGCAGCGATACTGAAACAATTTCAGCCCTGGGCAAGATTCGAACCAGGTACCGCCGATACCTCCGTATTGACAGTCTGAGACTCTACCAACCGCGCCAAGACTCTACCAACTGTGTGTGTGTGTGAGAGAGAGTGTGCGCGTGCTAGTGTAAGTGATTGGTTGGTTGGTTGGTCTGTACTGAAACAATTTCAGCCCTGGGCAAGATTCGAACCAGGTACCGCCGATACCTCCTTATTGACAGTCTGAGCCTCTACCAACCGCGCCAAGACTCTATCAACTGTGTGTGTGTGTGTGAGAGAGAGAGTGTGTGCGTGCTAGTGTAAGTGGTTGGTTGGTCTGTTGGTTGAATGGTTGCGGGCACCCAGATTGTTGCTGCTTCTTGAGCCCCACCCTGTCTTCCTCTCCTGGACACACCGGCCCCTCTTCACTCTTTTTCTTTTCTCATCTTCTCCGCCTTAATCTTCTCACTCCTTACCTTCTATAACTTCATTGATTCTGATATTTCTTCAGACCTGGACGTTACGTTTCTGTTTCTTTTCATCTTTTCCTTTTCCTCCTCCTCCTCCGCTTCCTCCTCCTCCTCCTCCTCCTCCTCCTCCTCCTCCTCCTCCTCTTTATCCAACAAGTCCAACTTGGGCTCCACCTCCTGGTTTCCTTCCTACTTCTTCACCTATTTTTTCTTTCTCCTTACCTTCCTTGCTATCTTATTATTCTGCAAACTTATTTTCTTCTTTATCCTTATCTTCGTTCTCCTTTACCTCCTTCACCGCATCTTATCCTTCCTTCTTGCCCCACTCTTTCTTCACCTCGATCTAGTCTCTGCCTATCTGAATCCCCTTTGATCCTCTCTTCTGCTGTCTCTCTATTTGATCCTCTCTTTTACTGTTTCTCTCGTTTCCACTTCTTACCTGTAACCCCCCTTTGCACTTCCTACATGTGCCTCTTCCATTTCCTTCTCCTCGTCCCTCCTCACTCACTTCCCTCTCCTCGTCCCTCCTCTCTCACTTCCTTCTCCTCGTCCCTCTTCACTCACTTCCTTCTCCCCGTCCTTCCTCACTCACTCCTCCTTCCTTCTCCTCGTCCCTCCTCACTCACTTCCTTCTCCTCGTCCCTCCTCACTCACTCCTCCTTCCTTCTCCTCGTCCTTCCTCACTCACTTCCTTCTCCTCGTCCCTCCTCACTCACTCCTCCTTCCTTCTCCTCGTCCCTCCTCACTCACTTCCTTCTCCTCGTCCCTCCTCACTCACTCCTCCTTCCTTCTCCTCGTCCTTCCTCACTCACTTCCTTCTCCTCGTCCCTCCTCACTCACTCCTCCTTCCTTCTCGTTCCTCTTCACTCACTTCCAAATTCTTTTTATTCAGTTCTTTATTTTCTTGTTCTTCTCCTTCACTACCCATATGATTTTCTCCTTGTTACACCTACACCTTTCGCCCCGCCTTTCTGTTCTCTCTGTCTCTGTTGCTATTTTGATTAATTTTTTGTCTTTCTTAGGCTATTACTCTTTACATCCCTGTTTCTGTCCATTCTCCCTCTCCTGCTCCTGATGCATAGATTCTTCTTGCTCCCTTCACAAATTCTTCATATCCTATCACTTCCTCCTGGGCTACATTTTTTTTCTCTCCTTTTCCTGCTCTCTCATTTTTATTTTCTTGCCGACCTCTTCCTTTTTCCTCTTCTTGGCCTCTTTTCCCTACTATATCTTCCACTTTCTCTTATCATTATTATTATTATCATTATAAATCGTTCAAATTATTTTTTTCTTTCTTTTCAGAACTTTTTCTTTTCCATTCACAGACATGTACGCGTACATCCAAAGACGAAAGTCTTCGGGAATTTTCTTAACCATTCCTCTTCCTCAGCAGGTCTAACCTCTCTCTCTCTCTCTCTCTCTCTCTCTCTCTCTTTCTCTCTCTCTCTCTCTCTTTCTCTCTCTCTCTCTCTCTCTCTCTCTCTCTCTCTCTCTCTCTCACTCTCTCTTCTCCTCTTCTCTCTCTCATCTCTCATCTCACTCTCTTCCTCTCTCTCATTCTCTCCTCTCTTCTCTCTCTCTCTCTTTCTCGCTCTCTCTCTCCTCTCTCTCTCTCTTCTTCTCTCTCTCTCTCAACACCTCTCTCTCTCTCTCCTCTCGTCTCTCACACCGCACACACACACACACACACACACACACACACACACACACACACACACACACACACACACACACACACACACACACACACACACACACACACACACACACACACACACACACACACACACACACACACACACACACACACACACACACACACACACACACACACCACACACACACACACACACACACACACACACACACACACACACACACACACACACACACACACACACACACACACACACACACACACACACACACACACACACACACACACACACACACACACACACAAACTCAACGTATTTCAACAGATAGACATTACTTATTGAGAACAAGTTTTGTTTACTTGAACAAAGTAATTTCATGGTTATAACTTCTGCAAATATATATAACGGCTACCAACAGAACACATTCATTATTACAGAATATTCTATATAGGCTTATTCTCTAATGTGCATTATAATGTGGATGATAAAAGTATATTAAATTGGGAGCCTTAAGAAAGATGCAGTAATCTTATCTATGACGTTAAAACAAAATGAAAAAAATAAATAAATTAGTATAAATGATAATATTCTTCAGTATAGGAGTAGTTGAAGCGATTGTATGACGAAAGCATGTCCAATTTCGAACGAATCTCTTGAAATGAATCATGTGTGATTGTTTACGGAATCTTCTTTTGACCCTTCGACTTCGTTCAGTTTAGGACGAGAGGAACGTGACTGCATACTTAGATGGGAACTAGTAGTTTTTTCCTTAAGGAGTAATAGAAAATAAGCTCTATTTTTCACTTTCTTTTTACCTAGAAATTGAGAGACCGTTTCTAATTTCAAGAAGGATGTTTTTAAAAGTCAATTAAGTCCGTCACGAATTGTTCTTTTCTATAGAATAATTCTAATGATAGTTATTTAGAAATCATGCATTAATGTAATTTATTTGTAATAATATAGACAATAGATTTATAATATTTAAGAATGATCACAATAATAATAATGACGCTAATATTAATCATTATATTGTTAGCAATCATCAAATATTCTCATTGCTTACATTTTTTTCAGGAAATACTAACATGATCTATATTGAATCTTATATCAGATAGCATGACATTAGCAATCTTTCTCAGGACGTTATCAAAAATCTATATACAGTAAGTGCAGGATATCCTCTTGGATTCATTTTTTCATAATTTTGGAATTTGTGAGTTTTTCAAACATTTTCTTGTGAAATTCATTGGTATCATACTACACCGTGAATGGCAGCAGAAGGCATAAGTCTTAGCTTATTTCGCTCCTTTATCCCAGTGATATATGTTACGCAGTTTATTGTGGTGAACATCACATGATTCTATCTATCTTCTGGGCGGGCCCATGTCTGAAAAGGTCAAAGGTCACACTTGACCTCTTCAGCCTAAGGACATACATTAAAGTCTTCGTTAACCTCAGTATTCAGATGAAGGACAACCCTTCCCTTACACACACCTTCTTTGCTGAAGAACTTGGTATATTATGGAAGAGAGTCTTTGATGTTAACACCATAAAATATTCACAAAGAAAGATGACAACACTGACGACTTGACCCTCACAAGCTCAAAGGAATGTTCACATCTTGAACGACTCAGCTGTCTCCTACATCAGAACTGACGAGGAGTCTACGTGGTGGAAGACTAACAATTCAGAGGTGCTGACTTCAGTGATTTCAGGAGCCTTGGGGGTGTGGGGGGAGACTCGGCTGTTTATGTCCTCTCAGTAAGAAAATTATTGTCGTCATAATTTATTTAGTCTTCATGATAAGACATCGACAGCTTCGGTTGCACCACTTCCTGCAGTTTCATTTAAAACCAATTTCTTTTTCTACAAAAAGAGATACTAAGAAGAAGGAAACCTGTCACCCGATGTAAAAAGAATTAAAGAAAGTAATAAAATTTTACATCGAAAAGGGGATCACACGAAGATTATTAAAAAATTCTGGTGATAGAATAAAAAAAAATGGTGCGCCGTGCCTCCTTTCATGACAAGATTTGAAGAAGGCGAAATTCTTTATCTAATCTAGTTCTGTTCCAGCACCACCTCTCAGTTAAGTATAGCTAAGTATACTAAGAAGGGGTTTAACACGGTCTAATTGTTCGTCGAACGCGGTTCGACAGACACGTGTTTAAAGTGATGTGTGAACGTGTGAATGGGGTATTTGGTTGTCGAACACGTTGTTTAAACCCCAAATACCCCGTGTAAATCCCCTCTAAGGCATAAAGGTTATGAAATACGTCTTGCTGCTCTGAACATTACTGATGAACTGTGTCTTAACCTGCACACTCCAGGGAGTGCATACATCATAATTCCCTGTAATGCCAATCTTTTTATGAATTGAAAGTTTAACTGCATAATAACGACGAAATCTTGTCAATCACACTGGTAGTAAGGGTTTGTACTTAAAATAGGTTAATTACTCTGGCAATAATTAGAGTAAAAG
>NC_134780.1:10358147-10363147 GCF_046742065.1 Oratosquilla oratoria | reverse complement strand
AATGAATATTGATACATAAATAGGTAAGACGATGTCGTTTCTTTTTCTGAGTGCCATTATTCACGGGGAATAAAATTTCATGGAGTTTGTGATTATAACGCGTGCCTCTCTGTTCAAAGAATCAAGAAAGATGGCTTTGACCTCCTGAGATCAGGGGTCAAACCTCATCTGATTAAAGATGGCACAAGCCAGGCAGTATTTCTTATCTCTACCATTGTTTCAACGTTTACCTCATTTGACCAGAGGTCTATCCCCAAGTTGGATAAAACTGTCGAGTTTAGACAAAACAAAAGCTTTAAAGATGTCATTGGGTCGAAAAGAATTGATAAAATTAATTTATTACTTTCAAGCCAAAGTTCGCATTGAATCTGAATGAACTCGTCTACCTGTATCAATAATAATCATTTTACAAGACGTCTTGAAGTCAATAGAAGTCAAAACAAACTACATTCAGTCTAGATTATCCTATAAAATGAATAATATTAAAAAATCAAGATTAAAGAATAAAAGGTACTGTTGTATAATCTCACATACGAGTTTTTACGTTATCTAAACCAAATATTGATGAACAGAATAATCTTATACGCCAAATGACATACTGTAAGGGTCAAACAAAGTATGCGTCTTTGACTTCCGGCTGTCGCCTTCCACTCTCGTTCCATCTCCACAATTTTCATTCTGGTTAACCTCTCCGTCTCCTTCTGCGTGACATGACTCTCTTCTCTCAGCACGACCCGACTGCGCCTTTGCCTCCTCCTCTTCACGCCGCCTCACTCCCGGCCCAAGTCTGTAAGTTCCGGAGGGGGGACGGGGCACGCGCAGGTAAGTGTCCATTCCTGACACCCACACAAAGCGCCAGGGCCACAAGCCTTCAGGCGTCACACCCTCAGCGAAGGAGGATGGGGTTTCACAAGGCGTTTTGCTTCTTCCTTCTTTTTTTATATTGCTTTTGCTCTCAGTCTTTTTCTTCCCTTATGCTTCTTCAGTTTATGAGCGTGTGTTTTTTTTTATTTCTCCTTATACGCTTTTTTTCTTTTACTTAATATTTTTCTTACCTTTTTTTTGGTAAAGCCACTTTTTTTTATCAGTACTCTCTTTTCGTGCTCATCTTATCTATTTCCTTTGACATCTCGTTTTTTCTTTCTTACTAGTATTTGTGTAATTCATGTTTTCCTTTTTCTTTTTCTATTGATATTATTTCTAAACCTATCTTTCTCATTACCTTGCTAATTTCCTCTCTTTATATTGCTCTTTCATACTCTTTTTTCCTCTATTATTTCTACCCCTTTTCTTTATTGTTTCTCTTTTTTTATTTACCTTCTCTTGTTTTTCTATTAGTTTTCTTGTTCTATATCCTACTTTTCTTTCTTTTTATGTTTTCTTACATATCTATTCTTATTTTTTGTTAACTGTTTTCTTTTTTCTCTCTTTTCATTTTCTTTATCTCACTTGTCTATATATTTAATATATTTTTTCTTTCTTTCTTTCATATTCTATCTTATTTTATCTTTCCAATTTTTAAAGTATATTTTCGTTTTCATTTTCTCTGTCCTTTTTTATTCCTTTTTTTTGTCATTCTATTTTTTTCTCATTTTCTTTTGTCCCTTATATTTTCTTTATTCTTTGCTATTACTTGTTTATTTTATTTTATATTCTTCCCCTTTCTTTAACCTTTTTATTTTTTTCCCTTTGTCTATTATTTTTCATTTTTGTTTTCCTTCTTGTAATTATTTTTCTTTTTATATTATTTTTTATTCCTTTGAAATTTTTCATTGTTTTCCTTAGACTTTTTTTTTTCTCCCGATAAATTTATTTCATTGGTAGTTTCTTGTGTACATGTCCTTTTTTTTTCACATTTTCATACATAATTTTTTCTTCTGTTTTCTTCATCTTCCTATGTTTTCTTCCACATCTTTCTTCCTCCTCTTTCTTCCTCATCTTTTTGAGAATTGGCCTACGTTACCTCCCAAGCCTGTGTGCTAAGTGATAGTAAGAATACGTACACACAACACACACACAGTGTTTTTATTATCTGAAAGATTTTGAATTGTATTTATATACAAGATTATGCTTTCATTTATTTGCTTCGGCGTTCTTTCAAATAATAAAGTCCAATTAAAAAAGTACCCTTTCTTCAGAGGAGGGGCTCTTGCTTTTAACTCAAAATGTATCAAATAGTACAGTTCTATTTTTATATTTTGTTTTAATTGTCGATTTAATTCAGTGCTGAGGTTGTCTTTTATTCATAACTTGTTTTTCGTACATTAACAGGTGGAATGATTTATAAATGTCATTCTGGCAAATGAAAGTTTACTCTAGGTATTTATTTAAATAAACCCTACCATGATTTTTTTTTTTGTGATTATAAATCCACCCATACCAGTCTATCAGTCGCCTCTATGAAGTCCTCTAAAAGAAATAAGAAAAAAAAAAGATATAGGAAAAGGCCAAAAGAAATGAAACGAAAGAAGAAAATAAATAAACGAAACAAAAAGAGAAAAGTAGAAGAGAAATAAAGAAAAAAAAATGTTGGAACGTGTCACCGTACTTCATGGACTGGATGTTAACTTAACCTTTTTATTATGGATAAAATTTTGCTCAGCAGGATGAAGTTACCTAGCGGCAGCTAAAACAACAATAGAAGTCATAAAACACAGTGAAATTGTTACCTGAGATAGATTCAGCCCTTTCTCCTTTAATTAGGTTCCTTCAACTATATAAAACCACTTAGTAGCATCTAGAAAGAAAAAAGTCGACGTGAAAGGGCTAATTGCATTTCTTCAAGACGTACAAATTATGATGTATGGTTAACACATCTAATTACTAATCACAGCAACAAAGGTCATTAAGAATTGTAAAGTAGGGTACCCCTTAATGCGGAGAGATTTAATAGTACGGCAGAGGGAGTTTTGGTTATTTTTTTTACTTAAAACGTATTAATATAACCACGACACACTGTCAGCTACTTAGTAAATCATTCGGAATGAATTGGCGTCTACTCTAGAATTACATATGAAGACACTCTCATCAGCGCTATATAGTTGTATATGGACCAGATATTTTGTGTTTATTTATCAAGTAAAGGACTTCAGTACCATATATCAAGAGCCGTTCTTAATTTTTTTTTTTTTTTTTTTTTTTTTTTTTTTTTTTTTTTTTTTTTTTTTGAAGAGGCAAGAGGCGGGCCTCTGTTAGATCAGGACCTTGATCGATCATGACTTTTCAGACAAGGGTCCGCCCGATTCTCATATGATTAATGAAATAATCCTGCGTTTGCTGCATGGAAATGTATAGAATGATAAACAATCCCTACTTCAATCTACACAAAAAAGATTGAAGTCTATGACATACTGTTGTCTGGGCATATAATATTCCTAATATCGTAGTGGCCTATATTATCGTCTAATCAGAGAAATGTCAGGCAATTTTATTAGATCAGCTGTGGAGAACTCCCAAACTGAATATTTCTGGTGTATTATATATATATATATTTTATATCTGAAAGCAGAGAATGGTTTTAACATACATCTTATAGCCGAGTCTATGATTCATACCCTCTTTTGGACGGTAGAATAATTCAACAATTTCTATGTCTATTCATTGCTTCTACAGCACTGTAAGGAACCTTATCATCAACATTCTTGACACCACAGGTTGTAATTTGCACTTTTCCAAGCCACCATCATAGCCTTCCATTAACCTTCCTAGTATAGAAGTTATATTGCAACCTTTCGTCAAGAGTTTTGACAGGTTGCACCTAATACCTGTAGCATCTTCTCATCGTTACTCACAGCAAGATGCACTTTCTCACGGCTGCTTTTCTACATAATGAACGCTACGGCACAGGTAAAATTTACAAATAGACATGAGAGCAAGTGATTTATCATTTTGAGTTGAATTTTATGTTACTAACAATTTAAGGTTCTCATTAAGAAACGATCGCGAGAAAGGTGTAGATGGAGATTCATTAGAAGATATTTCTGGCAATAAGAATCGAGTTTGAGAAATGAAATACAATGCTCTATTCATTTCTTACACTTCTTTCTATTCCACTCATTGCTGTGTATGTAGGAAAAAGTCACGTCACACATACACACCGAGGTGTTTGTATTATCTTCAACCTTCTCCTGACAAGCTTATCACGAATTCATGCAAATTCTCACAGTATCAGAAGCTTGCATCATATGACTCGCCTGTAGATAAGTCTGACGTTTCAGAGCATGGGAGATGCAGCTTCCTATACGGAGGTGCTACGTTAAAGAAACTCTTTCATTTCCTTTGAACCCTTGTTGAAATATAGCCCACAGCTCTCTCCCTGATGTCAAATTTCACAGTTCTCACTCCTCTATCCTTATGATTACGCGGGTGGACTTAATTTGGGTTTCGTATGGAATAGGTGTTCTTCGGGTTATATGTCTCGCACTGTACCTATTACTACTCGTAAAACATGACTCATCACGTGAAGTATTGACTCCTGAGACGCCATATTAATATATAACCCACAAACATATTCCAAAACCATATATCTTCATAAACTTCACTTTTAGTTCGATGGATAAGTCTTGAATGTCAGTCTCATTCCCGCTCCTTGCTGTGCCTAAACTCCCTCCCACCGTCATTCTTTCTTCCTTCTCTCGTTCCTTCATTCACTCCTCCCTTCCCTGTCACCTTCACTCTCACCCATACTCCCTCACTCCCTCCCTCCATCCCTCCATCCCTGTTTCCTCCCTTTTATACTTACTCCCTCTCTTCCTCCCTCTTTTTACCTCACTTGATATGCATCTTGTTGAGTGTATAGTGAAAAGTGAGGTTCTCTTTACATTGACCCATTCCATATGGTGATGGACCTCATAATGTTCCGTCCCAGCTATTATCAGACAATTTTATCTAGCTGAAGAAATAACTGGGCCAAATGTGGTCTCAATCGCTCAATTAAATGGTCTTACAAAAATTTAGTTCACTGTGGTAAGAAATTGACAAGGGAATATTCAAAACTACAA
>NC_134780.1:10350647-10353147 GCF_046742065.1 Oratosquilla oratoria | reverse complement strand
ATATACATTTTTTGAAAGTCGTAAAAAGATCATAAACACATATATGTACACAGACACATATACAAAGATAAAAACATACATGCACACGCACATACAAACACACACACACACACACACACACACACACACACACACACACACACACACACACACACACACACACACACACACACACACACACACACACACACACACACACACACAACACACACACACACACACACATAGACACACACACACACACACACACACACACACACACACACACACACACACACCACACACACACACACACACACAAACACACACACACACACACACACACAGACACACACACACACACACACACACACACACACACACCACACACACACACACACACACACACACACACACACACACACACACACACACACACACACACACACACACACACACACACACACACACACACACACACACACACACACACACACACACACACACACACACACACACACACACACACACACACACACACACACTTAAACAAACACACACACATACACACACATACACACCCGCGCAGGTGGGCGCAAACTTATATACACATACAAATATTACTATGATATTCTTAAAAGATATGTAGAGAATAATCATATCTAGCTGTGTTTGGTGTATGAACATTCTTAAAAGTGCAATAATAGTAAAAGAAAAAGTCAAATTCATCTATTTAAGTTAAACAAAAAAGACAGTTACTTTTTCTCACTGGATATATATATATATATATATATATATATATATATATATATATATATATATATATAGATATAGATAAATATGTATATATACATATACATATTTACATATATATATATATTGATATATATATATACACATATATATACATATATATATATATAGACATATATATATACACACACACACACACACACACACACACACACACATATATATATATATATATGTGTATATAAATATATATATACATATATATACATATATATATATATACATATATATACATATATATATACACATATATATATATACATACATATATATATATACATATGCAGAAAAAACCACTGGGAAATAAGAAGCTTAGTCCGAACGTTTTCGTCTATTTAAGACATTATCAAGGAATACACAATTACAGAGACAAAGGTGGATATATATATACATAAAGTAAAAGACAAGCTAGGAACATGGGAAGTACACACAAGATGCTTCACAATCAGGTAGAGCCGATGTTTACATAAACGGACGTTTGGTCCATGACGTTACGTCACCCCGCTTAGTAGCACTTGGAGAAGTTCTTACACACGCTACTAAGCGGGGGTGACGTAACGTCATGGACCAAACGTCCGTATATGTAAACATCGGCTCTACCTGATTGTGAAGCATCTTGTGTGTACTTCCCATGTTCCTAGCTTGTCTTTTACTTTATGTATATATATCCACCTTTGTCTCTGTAACTGTGTATTCCTTGATAATGTCTTAAATAGACGAAAACGTTCGGACTAAGCTTCTTATTTCCCAGTGGTTTTTTCTGCATATTATTTTCACGTGTGCCTTGTGAATTACTGCAAAATATATATATATATATGCATATATATATATATATATATATATATATATATATATATATATAGATATGTATGTATGTATATAATCTATATATATATATATATATATGTATATATATATATGTATATATATATGTATATATATATATATATATATATATATATATATATATTAAAAGTTCAAAGTGAAGCATTACTATACTTCCTTTTTTAACAGTGTATTTAATTTTCATCATTATGTCTACTGTCATTACATCTTAGAGATAATTTGTCTGTAATATATGATTTAAAACTTCATTGGGAAAGGTATGCACGCACACATTTGTAAATGTCTCTTATAGTCCTGTAGCACTATTTCTGTAGAGCTGGTATCTAACCTAGGCAAGAATAAGACTCAGCTCAACACTCCAGTTTTCCTCTTCCCATCTATTTCATTTATTCGCATGTATGTACACATATTTCACGTACATAATTGAAAATGATCACTTTCATTGTATGAAAGGATACAAAAACATATTTCATGTAGTACACAATCCTCTCCATACTGAGCAACAGATCGCTGTCATGAAAGTCCCCCCGTCAGCATTGTACGTAAAACTTCTACGTCACAAGCTATTATTTGATGACGTCAGCACCTCTGACGTCATTCACCTCTCCTGACCTTTATGACGTCACGATTCCCTGCCCAGCCCAGCCAGTATTCCGCACGTACCCGGAGCTGGTGCGCCCATAGGTCCTCGGGAATCGTGATGAATCCATCGACTACTTTATGCATGTAGGCCACTCCTTTATCTTACAAAGGATTACAAAGGCGGAGCATGCCCACAGGAGACTTTTTGGTCCATATCTAGGTCGGATGCGAAAAAAAAATCATAAGAATTATAAATGAATAAATAAAAAACTATTAAAAT
>NC_134780.1:10333147-10343147 GCF_046742065.1 Oratosquilla oratoria | reverse complement strand
TTGTTTTGCTAAGGGTCTATCATGATCCTAGTACAGTGTGGCATTAGACAGAACAAAATACATAAGCCATGTTACAGTATTACTGTAAAGAGACACATATAAAATCTATCAATAAAACTAGTTACTAGGATTCTTTACTTATATCTTAAACCGGTTTAGTCAACTAATCTCATCCAAGTAAACTCTCCCTATCTTTCTTTCTCGTATTCTCTTTTAGCCATTTGCTCTCTTTCACGTAATCCCTCTTAGCCATTTACTATCTTTCACGTAATCCTTTTTAGCCATTTGCTCTCTTTCACGTAATCCCTTTTAGCCACTTGCTCTCTATATTCATCATTTCCTTATAGTCACTCGCAAGTACCTCCTACCTCTTCCATTCTCCTTTCCAAGGTTCCTCATCCCCGGTGCCCCTGCCTGCCTCATTTTCCCCTCCCACATGTCTCCCTCCCTCCCTCCCTCCACGGACTGCGCCTCGCCCAACATTCTCAACGCACCTGCCTCTTCCGCGCGCCGCCTCCCGAGTGGGAAAGAGGGCAGCACCAACCACAGCGAATTGTTCGTGCATCATGCACGAGAACCTATTTCGAACTCCCTTTGCCTTAAACCAAGCCCTATGCATCTTTATCTGCCTGATAACAAGCGATTTTTCTTGACTTGAAGAACTTTACTTAAAGATAATAATGTGTGGGAAGTGGTCTGCCCTACGCACGCTGTCAGCGATACACCTATATCATTTAACATTTTAATAGAGATAAGATTAAGAATGTACATTAGAATGATGTTTTTTGTTGGAATTGTTATTGAGCTGGGCAGTTCATTCTTCTGTATTATTATCTTGTAATGTTGATAAAAATGGATCGACTCTTCTGATTTTCTTTTTATGCCGTAATTCCTTATTCAATTTAATTGTAAACATAGTTACAAACTTATATAATTACGTTCTATAGAATAGGTAATAATCATTCTCTCTCTCTCTCTCTCTCTCTCTCTCTCTCTCTCTCTCTCTCTCTCTCTCTCTCTATGTGCCTATCTGTATGTCAGTGAACGAGTCAGTCAGTTAGTCTGTCTGTCTGTCTGGTCTGTCTGTCTGTCTGTCTTTTTTTTATTTTTTTTTTGGGGGGGTGGGATGAGCCAAACAACTTAATAGTTTCCATCAATCTTTCTGGGCATTTCACTGTTGTCTAAAACCAACACTATCTATTTCCCCAGCGTCATCATGTAACGATTTCCCATCAATCTACCGTAAATTGGAAACCATTCATCATTATTTCTTATGAGAGACTCTTCTTCTCTTTGCAACTACGAAATGTAATCAGTATGATTATTCCACATTTTAGCAATTCATACCACTTATCAGAATAGTTTTGTTTTATATTTCAATCCCTTTGTGTGACGTCACACATCCTTTTGAAGCTTAGGTACTACATCCGCTTAACCCGTCTACGTGGATGTTAGGTTCCTGTTCTACAATTGCATCAGTCCTCTGGATGGGCTCCTTTAGAACACTGACGCAACCTCGGCTTTCAAATGCTAAGGTCAAATTATTTAATGCTGTTGAGGGAAAAATTTTAGTATAAAAGGGGCTTCAATTTATCAAGTCACCAAGCAGGTCAGAATCCACACTTCAGTTATTATCTGTTCTGAGTAGAAAAATTATCTATATCTATTTTTAGACCAAGGGTTCCTTCCCCCTTATAAGGAGGGTAGCCAACCCAATGGCACATAACCACTTCCACCCATTTATCTTCCACCCATTTCCTTCCCATCCACCACCCTTGTTTTCCTCTGATCTTAGCTCCACGTGGATGAGGGGTCTTCCCTGTCACCTGCTCACTGACCTGGGTCAGAAGCATTGCATCAAGAGACAGCACGTCCACGGCAAGGCCACTTTACTTAATCGGCGACGCCCCCCCTCTCCGTCCCTTCATGCGGAAAATAGAGAATTCGGGCTGCGTCAAATCATCATCCACACACAACGACTCCCCACTTCTATGTCTTTATGAATAAAAAATAATACCCAAATATTACGTCATCTTATTAAACAGATTAAGATATTTTCTTTACTATGATATTTGCCTATCTTTTTTTTTCTGTAACTCTTTTTCGTATATTTCAGAACATATATTTTCATGTTTATGTTTATAGCCTCTCATCAATAACAGTTTTATCACCACAGTTATAATTATACGTTCTGACATAGCTTAGCTTGAAATAGAATAATACGTATTTTTAAAACTAGTAACAAATGAATATCCATATGACTTACGTGTATCCTACAGGAAAACTTACATATGCCTTAGAACATCAATATAACACTACGCACTAATAAACCAAATCTATTTGTCCACCAGTACCCCACAAACGTTTTATCTACTTCTTCTATGTCTCTAAATGTTTTATTTTATATTTTTAAACATTATAACGTGTCCCCTCTATCCTCGTTCTCTCTCTGGAAGATGCCTTTGAACTGATCCTAGTGACTCTATAGGTTCCATGACCCCTTCCGTACCGGGTGGCACTTTTTATTTTATTATAAATGGTCCTCGTGGATAACCTTTCATCCACGGGGAGCTAAGATGAGAGGAAAACAAGGATGGTTGATGGGAGTAGAATAGGTGGAAATGGAATGGGTGGGAGTGGAATGGATGGGAGTGGGTGTGTGACTTTGACCTAGCTACCTCCCTTATAAAGAGGAAAAAGCACTTAGTATATAGAAATAGATAGATAGATAGATTAATGATCCTAGACTATTCTTTGTTGTCTTTGCCACACCCTCAGTAGTGAAGGGAATATAGATTACTCCACTTGCCCCTTTGGTGGCAAACACACACTTCATTTCACATGCCTTTACATGGACATCTTATTCAAATCCGTAAGACATCATAATTGATGAAGGGACAAGGTTAACTTAATGTTAAGATAAAAATCGATTTTATTATTATTGTTATTATTATTTATACATGTTGGTACCAGCATATACGTTGATCACGTTTCGAGATTTGTAGAAGCTGATACCTATCATATCTTAGTACAACAACAAGGTTGTATATTCTCTATGGTACCACGTACATTTGGTCCCTAACTGTATATACTAGATTGTTAACGTTATAGCAATACACAGGAGAAATAATACACTCATAAGGTACCATCTCTGTGCTTCTTATAGGATTGTATGTATATATTTTCATCCAGGTTATTCCACAAGTCATCATATATTTGAAAAACAGTCTATCAAGCACTATATCAAGTTCATTTTCATCTCACGGCCAATTTCTGCCCTTCATATTCACAGGGAATAATGTATTTTATCTATGATAACCAGCAATTCTATCTTTAGGGTAAATATTAGACTAAATAAACGAATTTATGGAGGTGAAAAAAAAGGAATGTAGAAGAAACGACGGAGAATAGAAGTAAAAAGTGTCAGCATCTCTAATTGAGCGAAGATTGATCTACAATTATAAGAAACAGAACATTATAGAGAAAGACTGGTGGTGAGACATAGAGAGAGAAAATGAGAGAGAGAGAGAGAGAGAGAGAGAGAGAGAGAGAGAGAGAGAGAGAGAGAGAGAGAGAGAGAGAGAGTAGAGTAAAGCTCAATGGATTTACAGTCGTTGGGATGTTTTCTTCATCTGAGTGGATCTTCAATGAATTAAATCTGATTTAGTTCATGATTCTTTGTAATAAAAATAAATTACATAAAAAGACTTTTATAATTCAGAATATCATAATATTGAAAAAGTTAAATCAAAACATTTCCTGACTGTGTTTCCTTATACAACTCGAATCTCCTAACGTAGTTACCAGATTTACATTTTGTATTGCATGCCTGTAGTCACTTTAACTGAACTATGGAGAAGCCTTAAGAAAAAACTGTGTTTGAACCAATCCCGAGTCCATTACTGACCTGAGTAGAATACAAGTTTCTTGAACTATTTCGGAAACAAAAAACAAGGCAACACCTAACAGCTACTGAAGAGAATATGTATGGAGTCGCGCTGTAGTCCAGCGGATTTCGTGACGAGCTCACGAGCAAGTGGTCGTGAGTTCGGATCCCGGGACCCACTGCGACCGATGTCACGTTGGTTCCCCGACATCCGTGGTCAGACGGGAAAGCAATCCAGCATCGGCCATAAAAAAAAAAAAAAAAAAAAAAAAATATATATATATATTTATATATATATATATATATATATATATATATATATATATGTATATATATATATATATATATATATGTATATATATGTTTGCTTTACCAGGGGTTTCTCACTTTCCACAGCGTGGGAGTCGGATGGTGAGTAAGTAAGTGAATTTGAAGCGCGTGGCGTGGGATGCAAGGAGGAGGGAAAGAGGTGGAGGGAAAGAGGAGGGGAAGAGGAGGCAAAAAAGTGGAGGTGGAGGTGGAGGTGGAGGCGTGGTAGGATACTTTAGGATGCAGATAGGCTACAAATGCTCTCTAAATGAGGATGTAAAGAGCAATGAAGAGAGGAAGGGACCAGGGAACAAATAAAGAGGGGAAGAGGAGAGTAAGTGATATAAGTTAAAAGAGACAAATGAGTAATAAAAAGAGAACTGGATGAAAAATGAAGAATGGGAGGTCAGGAAGAGGGTGAGAAAAATGGCAAAAATAGATATAAATAGGTATGAAATGTAAAAAAGGCTTTAAAGAATGCGGCAAATGAGTTAAAAAATAAGTACGTAAATATAGCTAATAGAGAATAGAAGGCTGAATCTAGAAAACTAGAAATGTTGTCAAGAATACCGTAAAAAACACTAAGAAGTTCTTCAAATTTGAATTATAACAACTGACTTTATCCAAACACAATTTTTAAAAGTTAAATTATGTGCCACACGGTTATGGATGAGGGTAAGTGTGAGTGTGTAAGTTAAGTTCATCTCTTCAACGCTATTACGTATTATACAGAATTTGTCTCATCATGGGACGGCCAATTATATGAGATTATGGGTTGTTTAACTAAGCTCAGGGGTCACCAAACTACAGCCCGCGAGGTCAGTTCAACAGCCCAGCCGCCTCACTGTAACTGAAACTTTTTGGTAATATGTTTGTTGTCTTTGTTTATTTATTTTTTTAATTTAACTTTCTTTATTTTTGGTATTTTTTATTTTCAATCAAATTTTTGTCTTATTTTGTGTGTGTATTATGTTATATTGAACTAAGTGGTTATGTGTCCTCTCAATAGCATAAAATCGTTCTATTTAATCTAGAATGAAATCGATCGAGAACATCAGCAAATGGATAAGTTTGAAGAATTACATGAGGAGCAATGAAGAAGTAATATTTGCATAGAAAACAGTAGGATGGAGAATGGGGATAAGAAAAGGAAGAATGAAAAGAAGAAGGCATGAGTGGAAATGAGAAGAAAAGAGAAATGAAATATGAAAGAAAAAACAGTAAAATAGTATTGGGGATGAAGAAAAGTATAAGAAAACATAAAAGAAAAGAAAGAGTGAAGGGAAAGAAAAAGAAATTAAGAAAAAATAATAAAATGAAAATAAGATATGAATGAAGAAAAAAATGGATATAAAGAAGAGAGGAATGAAAGAGAGCAGGAAGAAGAAGAGATGGAAGAGAGAAACAGGACGAAAATATTAAAGAAGAAAAGAGGAGACGGCATATATCAAGATAAAAATCGTTGAAGGAAGGAATTAAGAAGAATGGTTGGAAGGGAAGATAGGAGGAGGAAAGGAAGGAAGGAAATAAAGAAGACAGGAGCAAAAGAAGAGGGAAAGGATGGAGTGAAGGAAGGAGGGAAGGAAAGAAGGAAGGGAAGGTAGGAGGGTAGTAAGGAAGGAAGGAAGGAAGGAAGGAAGGAGGGAGAAAATGAATGAAAGAATGACGGAAGTATGAATGAAAGAAGGAATGAATGAAAGGAAGGAGGGTAGTAAGGAAGGAGGGAAGGAAGGAAAGGAAGGAAGAAAGGAACGAAGGATAAAATGAATAAAAGCAGGAAGGAAGGAAGGAAGGAAGGAAGGAAGGAAGTAAGCAAGCAAGCAAGCAAGGAAAGAAGGAATGAAAGAAGAAAGGAAAGAAGGAAGGAAGGAAGGAAGGAAGGAAGAAAGGAAGGAAGGAAGGAAACAAACAAGCAAGCAAGCAAGGAAAGAAAGAATGAAAGAAGGAAGGAAGGAAAGAAGGAAGAAGGGGAGGAAGAAGGAACGGAAAGAAAAAACAATGGAAGGAAGAAAGAAAGTAGAAGAAGGAATAAAGAAAAGAATGAAGGAATAAAGGAAGGAAGGAAGGAAAGAAGAAAGGAAGGGAAAAGGAAAGGAATAAAGGAATTAAGTAAGGAACCAGGAAGGTAACGGAGGGAAGAAAGGAAAGATGTATAAAAAAGGAAAGAAAAGGAAAGGACGAAGGTAGTAAGGAAGACAATGGGAACAAAAGAAAAGAAAAAGAAAGCGATGTAGAAGGCGAGGATATTAAGGGGGAGGTGCCAGTCGGCACGTGAAAGACATGTAAACAAAGAGCATTTGCAGATGTAAAGTGAGGAAGAATATTTACGAGTGAGGGCAGATTAAGATTCTGCCTGTGTGGAAGTGTGCGAGCGGCGAGGGGGGGTGGGGAAGGGAGGAGGGTGAGGTTGAGGAAGAGTTGGTGTGGAAAGGGGAAGCTGGGAGGAGAAGCGGGCAGGGATTGGATAGGAGGAAGTGATGAGGAAGGA
The DNA here is from genome assembly GCF_046742065.1 of Oratosquilla oratoria. NCBI lineage: Eukaryota > Metazoa > Arthropoda > Malacostraca > Stomatopoda > Squillidae > Oratosquilla > Oratosquilla oratoria. The sequence continues at coordinate 10,336,464 of NC_134780.1, read as the reverse complement.
AAAGATGGGAATATATACGTGGAGCAGCACGTGGCCATTGTTGGCAGGACTGTCGACTAAGCTAAGCTCCTGAAAATCAGAGATGAATTCGAGTAAGATATAGACGATAGTAGAGAAGGAGAGAGAGGAGGGGGGGAGAGATAGACAGAGAAAGAGAGAGAAAGAGAGAGAGAGAGAGAAAGAAAGAGAGAGAGAGAGAGAGAGAGAGAGAGAGAGAGAGAGAGAGAGAGAGAGAGAGAAAGAGACAGAGAGAGAGGAGGAGAGAGATGAATACAGAGAAATCGATAGAGAAAGTGGGAGGAAAAATGGGATTGGGAAGATAGCCAGAGGGAGGATTGCTAGTGAAGGTTATTTCGATAGGCCAGTAGAGAGTAAGCTCTGCCGAAAAGGAGATAGACAGCGAGAGAGAGAGAGAGAGAGAGAGAGAGAGAGAGAGAGAGAGAGAGAGAGAGAGAGAGAGAGAGAGAGAGAGAGAGAGAGAGAGAGAGAGAGAGAGAGAGAGAGAGAGAGAGAGAGAGAGAGAGAGAGAGAGAGAGAGAGAGAGAGAGAGAGAGAGAGAGAGAGAGAGAGAGAGAGAGAGAGAGAGAGAGAGATGAATACAGAGAAATCGATAGAGAGAGTGGGAGGAAAAGTGGGATTGGGAAGATAGCCAGAGGGAGGATTGCTAGTGAAGGTGATTTCGATAGGCCAGTAGAGAGTAAGCTCTGCCGAAAAGGAAAAATAAGAAAAGGATGTAAAGAGAGAGGAAGAGTAAAATGTGAGGAAGGAAAGAGGGATGAAAGGAAGAGGGAAAGGTAGAAAAGAAGGGGAGGGGGAGAGAAGAAAGGGAATAAGGGAGGAGAGGACGAGGAAATGAAGAGAGAGAGGTAGAAAGAGGAAGAGAGAAAAAATGGACGTGAATAGAAGAGTGGGGAAAATGATGAACAGAGGTAAGAGATAAAAGATAATTGGAGGAATGGAGAATAAGAATAGAGAGTAAAAAGAAAGGAAGCAAAGGAAAGAGGAAAAGGAAAAGTAAAGGAAGAGAAAAAGGAAGGAAGAAAGAAAAAAGAAAGGGAGAAAGGAGAGAGAAAAGAAAAGAGAGGAAGAGGACAGATGAGGAATAGAGTAAAAGAAGAAGAGAAGAAGAAAGGAAGAGAGGAAGGGAGGAAGAGAAATACGTAGGAGGAGAGAAGTGTGGAAAAGAAGAAGAGATAACGAGGGTAAGAGAGGTAAAGAGGAAGAGGAAGGAGACAAGGAGAGAGGGAAGGAAGTGGGATGAGAAAAGTGAGGAAGAGGTCAATAGGAGGGAGTGGAGGGGTGAGAGACAGGGTGAAGCAGAGGTCAACTGAAGGGAGAAGGAAAGGTCAAGAACTGGAGAAAAGGTCTGAGGAAAGGAATTTAAGACCAAAAGCATACAAGATTTTTTTTATTGACGGACACTTGCAGAAAGACGACTTGCAGTCAATTATTTAGATAAATAGCAATATGTTTGCGACAGTGATATCTAAAACTTGGTGACAAATGTTAAGAAGGGCTAGTATATTCCTAGCTAAATAAAAACAATCCTAATAAATTGTGATCATTTTTTGTGTGTAAATCTGGATGAAAAATCCTTTTCCATTTTTACGCCTTTTTATCAATAATAAACTGAACGAAGTAGTCCCGATTATTATCGGTTCATTACATATGAAAAAATACAGTTCTTTAATATTTTCGTATATACATTGGTTTGAAAATCAGTAATAAAGTAGTGAGCCTATGTGTCTGTATTTGCATGTGTGTGTGTCTGTGTGTCTGTGAGTCCGAAGAAAAGTATGATTAAAAAATGAAGGAGTTTTAGTGTGCAAGTGTGAAGTATATGTATTGTACACATGTAGACATTCGAAGATAAACAAGGTTATTCAGTCATTATATACAAATATAATATAGAAGACAAACAAAACAAGATTGAGTTCAGGGTCACACGATCAAGGAAAGTTGAATGTGGATAGATCGGGAGAGTAGGGCATAGGTAAAAGTGAGTTGAAGGAAAGAGGAGAGTAGAGAGAGGAGGAGGACGTTGGATCAGAATAGAAGATGACTAGGATTGGTGGTTTGTGGTGTAGTGATGCGGATGAAGTCAAGGAGGCTCACTGCTCTATATGCATCGGTCACTACATCCTGTTGGTCAGATCACTCGCCCCTAAGGCGAGGGAGAGGCTATAAAAGACACGAAGCTTGGATAGGTTAAGGGTGGAAAATTGTGGAGGTGATATAGTGTGAATGAGGGAGGAGGGAGGAGGGAGGAGGGAGGAGGGAAGAGGGAGGAGGAAAGAGAGACAAGGGAGGAGGGACGAAGGATGAGAGACGAGGGAGGAGGGAAGAGAGAGGAGGGAGGAGTGAGAAGGTAAGAGAGAGGAGAGAGAAGGGAGGGGAAAAGGGAGGAGGGAGGAGGGAGGAGGGAAGAGGGAGGAGGGCGGAGGGCGGAGGGAGGAGGTAAGAGGGAGGAGAGAGGAGGGAGGCGGGGGGAGGGAGGAATGAAGAGAGAGGAGGGAGGAAGGAAGAAGGAGGATGGTAGAGGGAGGAGGAAGGGATAGGATGGCGGAGGGAAGAGGAAGGCAGAGGAAATGGAAGGATAACTAAGGGAGGAGGGATGCGGTAGGAAGGAAGAGGGAGGATGGAGTAGGGAGGAGGAAGAAGGGAGGAGGGAGGAGAGAGGAGGGACGAGAGAGGAGGGAGGAGAGAGAAGGGGTAGGGGGAGGGAGGAGGGAGGAGTGAGGAGGGGAGGGAAGAGGGAGGAGGGAGGAGAGAGAAGGGAGGAGGGGTAAGGAGGAGAGAGGAGGGAGGAGGGGGGATGGAGAAGGGAGGAAGGAGGAGGGAGAAGGAAGAAGGGCGGTGGGAGGAGCGAGGAGAGAGAAGGCAGGAAGGACGTGGGAGGAGGGAGAAAAGAAGAGGGAGGAGGAGAGAAAAGAAAAGAGAGGAAGCAAGAGAAGGAATAGAAAAAGAGAAAAGAAGGACAAGAGATTAAAAAAGAACTAAAGAGAGAAGAGAGTAGAGAGGAAGAAAACATGAGAAGGGAAGATAAAGAAAGTAGGAGGGAGGAGTAAAGAGAGAGGAAGATGAACGAGGGAGGAGGGAGGTGATTTAGGAGAGAGGGAGGAAGGGGGGAGGGGGAGGGGAGAGGGAGGGGAGGGGGAGGGGGAGGTGGAGGGGGAGGTGGAGGGGGAGGGGAGGGGGAGGGGAGGGTTAGGGGGTGGGTACTTCGGCAGGACCGGATATAGGATGAGTTCCTAGTACCAGCCCATTTGTTATCTTCAGAATTTCCAACTCTCTTTTGCATTCTCCAGACATTTGCC
>NC_134780.1:10325647-10328147 GCF_046742065.1 Oratosquilla oratoria | reverse complement strand
CGCAAAAACAAGTGAGAGAAGCTAATGCACTTTTGATTTTTTATTTAATTTCATATACATAATATGATTAAACACGCACGACATATTATTAGTTATTGTGATAATGTAATGTAGACATCATCCTATCTAACCTATTATCACGATGAAAATATAATGAGAAAGATATGGTATATGCACAGGGGTTCCTTGAGACATGCAATTCATTTTAGAGGTTACGGAAGGGTAAAAAAGATGAGAAACGCTGCTCTAAGGACTTAGTTATTTTGTTTAGATCAATGCAAAGTTCTTGGTCGCCGAATCACCTACGCAAAATGATATGAAAGATCTGTAAAAAAAAGAAGAAAAAAAAAAAGGAGTCTATATCTTCATGAAAATGTAATTGAAAAGACAAAAGGAAACACAAGCAAAAGTACAAGGGAGGAACAAGAAAGGCATGACACCAATTCATGAATAAATATATTTCGCTTTGCCCACTGAATAACATTCCCATGCATGAAGCTCCTCAGGTCAAACAGACTAGTTTATATGTATGCAGAAAACCACAATATCACGGACACGTACATTTTCTCTGCGTAAAATTGTATAAGTTGACTTCCTGCAGTGGAAAGAATGTATGAAAAAGACAGACTTGGAAGGTCGGATCAAATTGTTAAAAATGTAGATGAGAATGATTACAATTACTATAAAAGATGTGGAGGAATACAAAATGTGTATACAGTAAAAAATATTGTATATTCACAAGTGCAATAATCACATATTATTAAGCAAAGAAAACTGCAATTTTCAATACACAAGAACAGTAAATATATGTGTGTATGTGTGTGTGTGTGTGTGTGTGTGTGTGTGTGTGTGTGTGTGTGTGTGTGTGTGTGTGTGTGTGTGTGTGTGTGTGTGTGTGTGTGTGTGTGTGTGTGTGTGTGTGTGCGTGTGGTGTGTGTGTGTGTGTGTGTGTGTGTGTGTGTGTGTGTGTGTGTGTGTGTGTGTGTGTGTGTGTGTGTGTGTGTGTGTGTGTGTGTGTGTGTGTGTGTGTGTGTGTGTGTGTGTGTGTGTGTGTGTGTGTGTGTGTGTGTGTGTGTGTGTGTGTGTGTGTGTGTGTGTGTGTGTGTGTGTGTGTGTGTGTGTGTGTGTGTGTATGTGTGTGTGAGTGCTTGCGTGCGTGTCTCATTCTCTATCAAACTTGATGCAAGAATCAACAAAAATCATCGATTGTGAATAACCTGTCCTCACTGAGCACACCCACGGCCAACATCACCGAGGGTTAGCTGGTACAACATTTCAAAATACCCCCCCGTGTTGAAAGGACCACTGCTTAATGAATGGCGTTGGTTGGCCATCGCTCCCTCACTCTCGGCGTGAGACGGACTCTCAGTTGACTTAGACTCATACGGGCCGCCCAATTTGTTTGCTTTACCCAAATCTAGTGCTCGCTGTTTTGATTCGTGTGGCGACGCCCTCTCTTGGGACAGATCCATCTTTTAGTGTCAAGTTTTATTTATCAGTGCCTTGAATTTGGTAACATCCCTTCCCTTAAAAGTGACCGTGTTTTAGCACATGAACATACGCGTATTCTAATTTTCATGTGACTAGTTTCTCTGGTCGGAAAGGTAAGTTCATAGCTGAATAAAATTGTTTATAATTTTATGAGACATCCCATGAGAAATAGGTCAATGATTGCAAGTGTTAAGGTAAAAGAAAGTCTCTTAATATTCAGTTACATTTCATCTATTCATTTTATTTATTACTATAATAGGTGAATAAAATATTTTAAACATAATATCTTATATTTCTAAGTATGTTTACTCATATACAAAACATATATTGTGTTATTTCGTTGTACGATATGTTTAATCTCGCATTAAACCAAAGAAAGTTCTGGTTCAATTCCCAGCGGCTTCCAGTAATTGTCTTTTACTGTTAGTTTGCAATTCGAAGATGAGAAATTCAACCACAGTTAATCGTGCTCTGGTATTCGCTCCTCCTCTTTTATGTAAATTACGACTTAAAAATTACTTATTCTATTTTCATTGGCTATAAAAGATATTATTTGAAATTCTGTCACCTTAACTTTTATTTTAGATATGAGAATTATTCGAGGTCTATAATATTAATTAAAGATAAGATCATTAAGAATGAGATTACAAATAATCTTGGAGGCATAAGTGATTATATTGCATAGAGAATATTAGGAAAATGTTAATGCTGTATTTCGGCTTAATTTTTAGGATTTTTTTTTTTTAATATTTAAAAATCTTTCCCACCGAGAACAACATTCAGCTCTCCCAAGCTCTAAAATAGCTAGTGACAAAATTATTACTAGTTAGATAAAATCCTACTTAACGTGAGAAATTACAAATACCTGAAAATTTAAAGCTTAATCTATTTTTACATATAAAAATTAATCAACAAAGGTGAATTTAAGATATTGGATTATAAGATTTATAAAGAAGGAAAGCCTAATGTGAGGTATTGTATGTTTAATTTTTGCCATATCCTACAAATT
>NC_134780.1:10300826-10303326 GCF_046742065.1 Oratosquilla oratoria | reverse complement strand
GGTTGAATTAGATTAGATTAGGTAAGGTTAGGTTAGGTTAGGTTACATTAGATTAGGTTAGGTTAGGTTAGGTTAGGTTAGGTTAGGTTAGGTTAGGTTAGGTTAGGTTAGGTTAGGTTAGGTTAGGTTAGGTTAGGTTAGGTTAGGTTAGGTTAGGTTAGGTTAGGTTAGGTTAGGCTAGGTTAGATTAGGTTAGGTTAGGTTAGGTTAGGTTAGGTTAGGTTAGGTTAGGTTAGGTTAGGTTAGATTAGGTTAGGTTAGGTTAGAATAGGTTTGGTTAGGTTAGGCTAGGTTAGGTTAGGTTAGGTTATGTTATGTTATGTTAGGTTAGGTTAGGTTAGGTTAGGTTAGGTTAGGTTAGGTTAGGTTAGGTTAGGTTAGGTTAGGTTAGGTTAGGTTAGGTATGGTTAGATTGAATTAGGTTACGTAAGGTTAGGTTAGGTATGGTTAGGTTAAATAAGGTTAGGTTAGCTATGTTAGGTTAGGTTAGGTTAGGCTAGGTTAGGATATTAGGTTAGGTGAGGTTAGGTTAAGTTTGATAAGGTTAGGCTGGGTCAGTATAGGTTAGGTTAGCTTAGGTTAGGTTGGGTTAGATTACGTTAGGTTACGTTACGTTATGTTACATTATATTACATTACGTTAGATTAGGTCAAGTTAGGTTAGAATAGGTTAGGTTAGCTTAGCTTAGCTTAGCTTAGCTTTGGTTAGGTTAGGTTTGGTTAGTTTAGGTTAGGTTAGGTTAGGTTAGGTTAGGTTAGGTTAGGTTAGGTTAGGTTAGGTTAGGTTAGGTTAGGTTAGGTTAGGTTAGGTTAAGTCAGGTTAGGTTAGGTTAGGTTAGGTTAGGTTAGGTTAGGTTAGGTTAGGTTAGGGTTAAGTTAGGCTTAGTTAGGGTTAGGTAAGGTTAGGTTAAGATTAGGTTAGAGTTAGGTTAGGATTCGGTTAGCGTTAGGTTAGGGTTAAGTTAGGCTTGGTTAGGTAAGGTTAGGCTAGGTTAGGCTAGGCTAGGCTAGGTTAGGTTAGGCTAGGCTAGGCTAGGCTAGGTTAGGTTAGGTTAGGTTAGGTTACGTTAGGCTAGGTTAGGTTAGGCTAGGTTAGGTTGGGTCAGATAAACTCAGGTTAGGTTAGGTTAGGTTAGGTTAGGTTAGGTTAGGTTAGGTTAGGTTAGGTTAGGTTAGGTTAGGTTAGGTTAGGTTAGGTTAGGTTAGGTTAGGTTAGGTTAGGTTAGGCTAGGTTAGGTTAGGTTAGGTTAGGTTAGGTTAGGTTAGGTTAGGTTAGGTTAGGATAGGTTAGGTTAGGTTAGGTTAAGATAGCTTAGATTATTTTCGGTAAGGTTAGGTTAGGTTAGGTTAGGTTAGGTTAAATTAAGTTAGGTTAGGTTTGGTTAGGTTAGGTTAGGGTAAATCAGATTAGGTTACGTTAGGTTAAGTTTGATAAGGTTAGGCTGGGTCAGTATAGGTTAGGTTAACTTAGGTTAGGTTGGGTTAGGTTACGTTAGGTTACGTTACGTTATGTTACATTATATTACATTACGTTAGATTAGGTTAAGTTAGGTTAGAATAGATTAGGTTAGCTTTGGTTAGGTTAGGTTAGGTTAGGTTAGGTTAGGTTAGGTTAGGTTAGGTTAGGTTAGGTTAGGTTAGGTTAGGTTAGGTTAGGTTAGGTTAGATTAGGTTTAATTAGATTAGGTGAGATAATATTAGGTTAGATTAAGCTAGGTTAGGTCAGGTTAGATTAGTTAGGTTAGGTTAGGTTAGGCTAGGTTAGGTTAGGTTAGGTTAGGTTAGGTTAGGTTAGGTTAGGTTAGGCTAGGTTAGGCTAGGTTAGGTTAGGTTAGGTTAGGTTAGGTTAGGTTAGGTTAGGTTAGGTTAGGTTAGGTTAGGTTAGGTTAGGTTAGGTTAGGTTAGGTTAGGTTAGGTTAGGTTAGGTTAGGTTAGGTTAGGTTAGGTTAGGTTAGGATAGGTTAGGGTAGGTTAGGTTTTGTTTAGATTGGGTTAGGTTGGGTTCAGTTAGATTAGGTTAGTTTAGGTTAGGCTAGGCTAAGCTAGGTTAGGTTAGGTTAGGTTAGGTTAGGTTAGGTTAGGTTAGATTAGGTTAGGTTAGGCTAAATATATATAGTAGATATTTGTGGAAAAAAAAATTCTTTTAGGTGTAAATCATTTCTTGGTGGAAATTAGGACAATGTTTACAAGTACCACGACTTTTTCATAGTGGTCTTGAATCAATGAGAAGAATTTTAATCGTGGTCGGAATTGAACCACATATATATCAGATTTATTTTTGAAAAAAATAACTGTATAATTATCCCCAAAATTGGCATTGAATAAGAAAAATACCCTAGACATTTTTTTTCTTTTAATTCTGATAATTTTGTTACACTTGCCAGTACAGCGAAGATCATTTTCTACTTTGGTACGTACAGAAGAAAGTGAAAAATGGATGAGGAGAAGAGGTATGATTATCATTACTCTCCCAACTTCAGCTATGCTAATGCAACTTCCAG
>NC_134780.1:10288326-10295826 GCF_046742065.1 Oratosquilla oratoria | reverse complement strand
GAACATGGTAATCAATCTCTAAGTCCTTTCTCGCAAGGAAGAGGACAGAACAAAGCTACATTTGTACCTCAGGTTAGGACACAGATTTTCTGGCACCGAGAGACACAGAATAACTGAATAAGATTGTGTGTTTCGGCCAGTATAAAGCATTAGGTATACTACACCACATATATGATTGAAGATGTATCTAAAAATGTTGCACTAAAAATTATATATCGCAATGAAACAAAATAATTTGGCGTTTACCAAAATAAAAGAATTACGACTGTTTGGTTAAATATGATTTTCATAACACTTTTGAAGAAGGAGAAAAAAGCATGAAGATGTTTCAAAGCATTTCCTAACTGTAGGATTAGGAGTAGAAGAGACTTCCCGCAGAGGCTAGTTCATGTAACAACAGTTCGAAGTTTTACGGTTCAGTTAGGCAAATAATAAGTGAGAGGTCATTGTGGCCCCATCCTCCTCTCCATCTTCCTCCTTTGTATTTTTTCTTTATTCTGAAATTTAATAAAGTGAAGATATTTGACCAATATTAAACGTGTCTGCACGCATGCACACACACACACACACAAACGTACACACACACACACACACACACACACACACACACACACACACACACACACACACACACACACACACACACACACACACACACACACACACACACACACACACACACACACACACACACACACACACACACACACACACACACACACACACACACACACACACACACACACACATTGGGAGAGAGTTAGAGGCAAAGAGGGTCTTCTGCAAGCAGTCTTGAATAAGTGCTTGCCGTAAGTTAGCTTGACTGAATGAAAATTTATGTGGTATATTCGAAAAAAAGATGTTCATAAAGGTCAAAGGTTAAGATGGATGCAACTGATAATATAAGGTGAAATGGGAGAAAATGAAACAGAAAAGGGATGGTGGGGAAGATGAAGAAGGGAAAACGGCGAACAGCATCAGTTAGAAGAAAATGAAGAAGAAGAAGAAGAAGAAGAAGAAGAAGAAGAAGAAAAAGAAGAAGAAGAAGAAGAAGAAGAAGAAGAAGAAGAAGAAGAAGAAGAAGAAGAAGAAGAAGAAGAAGTAGAAAAGAAGTAGAAAACAAGAAGTAGAGGAGAAGAAGAAGAAAAAGAGGAGAAGAAGAAGAAGAAGTGGAGAAGAAGAAGAAGAAGAAGAAGAAGAAGTAGAGAAGAAGAAGAAGAAGAAGAAGTAGAGAAGAAGAAGAAGAAGAAGTAGAGAAGAAGAAGAAGAAGAAGAAGTAGAAGAAGAAGAGGAAGAAGAGGAAAAGAAGAAGAAGAAAAAGAAGAAGAAGAAGAAGAAGAAGAAAAGAAGAAGAAGAAGAAGAAGAAGAAGAAGAAGAAGAAGAAGAAGAAGAAGAAGAAGAAGAAGAAGAAGAAGAAGAAGAAGAAGAAGAAGAAGAAGAAGAAGAAGAAGAAGAAGAAGAAGAAGAAGAAGAAGAAGAAGAAGAAGAAGAAGAAGAAGAAGAAGAAGAAGAAGAAGAAGAAGAAGAAGAAGGAGTGAATGAGGAAAATAATAAAGATGTTAGAAAAAAATAACATATTAGCAAATATATATATATACATATATATATATATATATATATATATATATATATATATATATACATATATATATATATATATATATATATGTGTGTGTGTGTGTGTGTGTGTGTGTGTGTGTGTGTGTGTGTGTGTGTGTGTGTGTGTGTGTGTGTGTGTGTGTGTGTGTGTAAGTAGTAATATGAAATTGAAATAAATACTGTCGTTAGTTACGGTAAAAGTAACATTAGAAAAGTAATATTGATACAGATAAAAGAAATATCTATGAATATTCAAATCAACGATAGCATTAGTGGTGCAATGTTACCTGTATTCATGATATGAAAAAAAAAACATAAAGAAACAAGAAGTTACATTTGAAATCTAATTCCTATTTCGCAAAATGACCCACCCCCCATAAAAAATCTAATGAATTTTACATAAATGACATGATGATAAGAAAAAAAAAAGTTGGTATTGTATTGAATGCATCAGATTTAATCATTTGATATACTGTAAAATGGTTATTCAAAGAAAAGAGTTATCGTCAATAGCCCCAAAAGGAAAGCAAGAGAAAAATATAATCTAAAAGAGAAGATAAAGATGTAGTAATGAATTAGATTGTCTGGTAATGCGATGAATATACAAATAAAGTATTTATTCTTCAGTTGGAATTGATAGATAAGGAAAAAATAGAAGAAAAAAGAAAGAAAGAAAAAACAGTGGCGTGAGCCTAGATTTTATAGTGACTTCAACAAATTAGTAGACACAAATCCAATATCATCAATTCTGTTGTCTGGCATGGGTCCTAAGGGAAACAATAAACACCTCAACCTCGATAAGGGGTTATGAATTATAATATAAAAAAAAAACAATACTACTGACAGAAAATATATACTTACACAAACACACATGCACAATGTGTGTGTGTGTGTGTGTGTGTGTGTGTGTGTGTGTGTGTGTGTGTGTGTGTGTGTGTGTGGTGTGTGTGTGTGTGTGTGTGTGTGTGTGTGTGTGTGTGTGTGTGTGTGTGTGTGTGTGTGTGTGTGTGTGTGTGTCTGTGTGTGTGTGTGTGTGTGTGTGTGTGTGTGTGTGTGTGTGTGTGTGTGTGTGTGTGTGTGTGTGTGTGTGTGTGTGTGTGTGTGTGTGTGTGTGTGTGTGTGTGTGTGTGTGTTTGGGAGAGTGTGTGTGTGTGGAGAGAGAGAGAGATAGAAAGAGAGTAAGAGAGAGACTGAGAGGGAATGAGAAAGAGAGAGGGAGAAAGAGAGAGAGAAAGATAAAAGGGGAGCGAGAGAGAGTGAGAGAGACTGTATATCCGAAGATGGTGAGATCTAAAGGCACAAAGACGTTTTCCTGAAATATAGAGTTACCGAACACCAAGGAAACTTGATTTCTGATAAGGGGTGTACGCAAAACCACAGTCAACCGAAATTTGAGATCATAGGATACCCAGACTATAAACATGTCATTTGGAAATAATGTAATTTGAAGTCACACATATATATATATAATTTTACTAGTGGGTCATTCAATCCTAAAAATAGGTATAATTTGACAACAATTTTAAACTAAAAAGATAGTTTTATCTGGCCAATGATGTCTTCAATTTGCAAGTAACTATCAAAAAATAAATTGTATTTGGACTGGACCGTAAGATTGAATAAGTTACAAAAATGACAAGAGGAATATCCATCCCTCATAAGTACCTCAAAATCGATTAACAACGCTTGGGATTTGACACAAGATAAATTTCATGTAGCAGAAATCTCTGATTTGTAAATGGACTTCTCAAACATTGACATCTGCACCTTGAAAACAGGTTGGTTTTCCGAGTTAACAAACTCCCATACCCCTAGATTATAATTACTTGAAGACAAAACTCCTCGTACTATGTAAAACAAAAAGTGTCAATAGGAAGAATGATCCAAAACTTAATTCTATAATTTCATAGAAATATTGTAATATATCATCAAGTCTTTCGGCTTTGACTAAAGCAAAAATTCTCTCACCTTTCAGCAAAAGCTTCTTCCCTGAATTAAATAGAATAGATTATTTTTAGTTAGAATAAACTCTATATCTTTGTCTTTATTGGAAACGAGTTACTTCCCTTTAGTGTAAGGCCGTGTTTTATTCAGAACAAAATCGTCTACACTTAATAAACACAAAATATATGAAGTAATTTCTCACGCAAAGCAAAATCGTCTTGCATTAATTGGAGTAAAACTTTTTAAAACCATCATCACAGCGAAGGGGCCAATAACCTCAATTTCTTCATTTGTGTTGATTACAGTCTTCGGAAAATTAAGAAATGAAAACAAAGAACAGAATATGTTGGAAACATTTAGATCTTTCTGCAGGAGCGCTGAGATAAGCAAGTCATTCTAAATACCACATGTGGACCCCATACTAAGATAAACAAGTCTCCTTCGTCAGAGCAGCAACAGATTTGGAGTTAGAAATTTTCAAATGTTGTAGAGTTTATTGAATATCTTCCAGCAACAGCAGATATATGAGAATATCTCAAATGTCAAAAAGTAAAATGTTAGAGCCGTTGCAGAGGAGAGTATAGCTGTAAGAAATTTGAGAAAGTGAGTCTTGGCTATCTTGGAAGACACTAAGTTTATTTATCCCAATATGATTTTATCAAAATATCAAAAGTAATTGGTTTTCAAGCTGTTCTTCTAAAAGCTGGATTATACAGTGAGACAAAGAGTAAATATGGCAATGGTAGATATCACATGTGAGTTAGTAGGCATACCGGTACCTTTACGTTGAATTAATGTCATGAAAACTGTAAGTCAGAATAGAAAAAAATATCGTGGAAGGGGTCAGGATATTCTTCTTCTGAATATTGATTGATAATCTTCTTATGTCAGAGCCACTAGTAAGGGGGACAGTGTCTTACTCAAGGTATTTCCTGGTTAGAAAGGCATTGTGGGTGGGACTTAACAATGTCATTTTACAGATGCTAAGTCAGATGACTATTTTTTTTTAAATCATGTATCGTGTGCTCCTCTGGTGCAACAGTGTTTTATGAAAGAATCATGGACCGGAGCCCAACCAGTGCTAAATACATAAGTTTTTGTATCACGATTCATTTCATTTGAGTTAGTTTCAAATAAGATATAGTAATCTACAATCAGATATTTTATATACAAAATAAGTTTAGACATACAAGGAAAGTTACAACAACTGTCGTATTTATGAAGGTTATATTAGAAATGACACTCTGCGGGATGGTAATGACAATTGATTAATACTTTGCATGTATGTAGTGGTATAATGGGACGTTTCGAGTGAATGTGCTGGGCTTCTTTTATTCGGAGTTGTTTTTATATGTTGCTACCATATATGAAGCTAGAACTTCTGACTATTATTTCTTTGTCAATTTCAACTCCTTGTGTTTATTATGTATAAATACTATGGGTGCCGGTGACAAGTCAACTGTTGTGACAGTTATTATCATAGAAATCTAAAAAATTCGGTAATATGAGCAACGTTGTGATGAAAGAATTACTTTTGCAGGTAAAAGCGAAGTGGCGTAGCTAATATTGTCTAGCACATTTCTCAAACCAAGATTTTGGTTTGTATAACCAATCGTTCTATTAACGTTAGCTGTAGTTATGGGTCTATATTAATATATTCTGTACAGTTTGTAGTATCATATCAGTTTAAGTTTAAAAGGAGGCAAAAAAATTCTAATCTTTCCCTTCAACATATTGCCAAATGGCTTTTAGTAATGACCCGTCATGTATAACAATGCCTTTGACTAGTTTGTGATGTACTTTCCCAGCTCCATTCCTTCTGCGTTTAGACATATATTCCTTCGGTCGGTAAGGTTCAACTTAAAAACATCTTCCTTGACGGTACGTCACATGATTTTTTGTTGTCATTTTGCCTCTTCTTTCTTTCTCTTTATGTTCTTTTGCTTACAGGCGTTTTCTCGCCCTCTCTTATCTTTATTATGCATTTCAATTTACCTTTCTCAAAATCAGTTACTTGCTTTGTATCCGTGCTACTTTAACAAGTTAACGTTTTATATTTTCTAGCTTTCCTTTTCTTTTACTTGTCTTTTATATCTCTCTCGTCCACGTGTTACACAAGCATTTGTTTGTATCTAATAACTTAGTTTATAATGGGTAGCAGTTTTCTTTGAATCTAGCTGCAACGTTATATAAATTTTACTTGAAACTCTCATGGTTTTAAAAGGATTATTTAATTCTTTCTAGTTTACCGTTACTTTTTATTTGTTCATCTATTTCGTGTCTTGCTTAAACGTTTCTATATATCTAGAACCTAATCCATAATAGGTATCAGTTCTTTTAGTATAGCTACCTCCACGTTATTTCAATTATTATCATTATATTTTTTCATTACTATTTTTCATAAAACTCTCACGGTGTTAAAAGGGTTATGATCTTAATTACCACCTTTTATGGCGATTTTTTTTATTTTTTATTCCGGAACTTCCCAAGCTGAAAAAGAATTAAATGCTGTATTCTCAGGTCTTACAATTCCCTTCATATCTCTTTTTGAAACAGCTTATCATTTCTTTTATCTTTTTATTTCATATATTCCTTTTGACATTGTAAGCCTCACAGCTTTACACCATAAGATTTTTTTTTATAATATATATTTCTGCAGCGGCATTTGGATGTTATTCCGTATCGTAATTTTTTCTTTACACAGCAGATCTTTAAACACATAAATTTTCTATACATTTTTTTCTTTTTTTTGTGACAAAATTTTCGACAAAGTGTTTGTCATGATTTGTTCTCGTATATTTCTGTCCAGTTTTATCTTTCATTTCAATTTTCTTCTTTGTTATTATCATTTCTTTCATCTCTCTATTTTTTTTTGCCATTTACTTGTCCTTATAATTTTACTAAATTCTTTTGTATTTCTAAACCTTTTTTCAAGAATTTTCTTCTTAGAACTCCGTTAAGGAATGCTTTAAAGTATACATCGTAACTAAGCAACAATAGCACACTACATATTTCAGCTTACGCGTAATGATTCTATTAGACTAAAATGGCGTCTCTCCAAACCCTTTTAAATGCAGTGATTTTTATTATTATTTGTTATTACTATTTATTTATTTATTTTATTTGTTGTGGCCCATGACCGACAATTTTATTTAGCTAAGATCTGTAGCTGGGACAGATTGGGGTCTCGTGCAATAAAGATATCCGTTTCATTCTGCGTCCACCTTTCAGCTAAATAAAGTCGCTGGACTTGGCAGCAATATTAGCCGGTAAAGCAAGTCACCATTTTGAAGATGTCAGTTGTGATAACTCCTGTTCTCAAAAAACTGTCGACTTACTTTGTGTCAGTTCAATCTATATACATACTTATCCGTTTCTTTTTTTATTTCTTTCTTCCTTTTTCTATTTTCTTTCTTTATTTGTTTGTCTATTTATTTTTTTATATATTGATTTATTTTCTATTTGTTCATTGATTATTTATCTATCACCTATTTATCGTTCGTTTATTTATTCATTTAACCATTTTTCACCTGTTGATTAATTTATTCTTTTATTCATCCATCTGTTTGGATTTTTCTTTTTCTTTTTCTTCGAACTTGTATGGATAAGATTTGTGTTGGCTATATGTACTGTTTTCAATTAAATATCTTTTTTTATTACCATTTTCATTACTATTATTATATCGTCCCTTAATAATCATATCACCATCATTAATCTTATTTCTGTTAATATTAGTGTCATTTCCATTGCCATAAATGTTATCAATATTATCATTTTTACTATCAATATATTCGTTATTATCATCATAGCTGTTGTAAAAAAAATTATATCAATATTATTAACAAGATTTATATCAATAAATAATTTTGCTATCATTATCACCCTTATTATTATTATCTGTATTAGTGATTTCATTATCATTTTCATCTACATTATTCATTTCATTATCATTATCA
>NC_134780.1:10265826-10273326 GCF_046742065.1 Oratosquilla oratoria | reverse complement strand
CTGCGTGTATCTGCAAACACGGACACTTACACATGAATGCATAAACACTACCACATTTGTTTATTTGCTGTCCTTACGAAGGGACCCATGGAGTGCATATGAAACGGAGGGAGGAGTAGATGGATGTAGGGAGGGAGGACGAGAAGGAGGGAAGGAGGGAAGGAGGGAGGAAGGAGGAAGGAGGAGGCCCTCAGGAGGGCACCACATCCGGTTTCCCTGCTGATCCGCAGGCGCGCCCGTATCGCGCATGTAAATAGGAAGAAGAGCATTGCCCTCGTCTACACTGCCCTGGTCAGCCCCTCCCACCCGGTTGGGTGTCCCGCCCCCCTCACCGGGTTCTTGGACACACCTCCTTGCTCCTCCCTTCCTCATTCCCCTCCTCCTCTCCCTCCTCATCCCCTGCATCTTCTCTTCCTTCTCTCTTTTTTTTTCGTTCCTTCTCCCTGTTTTTGTTCTCCGCTTTCTACTCCTTGTCTTTCTTCTCCTCCTCTTCCCGTTCCTACTTCTACACCTTTTCTCTATTTTTGTTCTTAATTCCTCCTAATCCATCTCCTCTCCCTCCTCCTTCTGTCTCTGTCCATCGTCTTTCTTCTACTTCTACTCCTGGTCTCCTTTAGCCTTCAATTTCTCTATCACTCCATCTTAGTCATCTTCCTCACCATACAATACATCCTTCATTATTCTTCTCCACCTCATTCTCCTTCTACTACTCTTCATCCTTTCCCCTTCTATTAAAATTTCCTCCTCTTCCATCCCATCGTCCATCTTCTCTTCCTCCCACCGCTCCCTCCTCTGTTCCTCCTCCTCTTCTTCCTCTTCCTCTTGCTTCTCCTCCATATATTCCTCCTTCTCTTCCTTTCTTTGAACTGATTTCGTTCTCCCTGATGGACACTTTTGTTCTCACCTCGACCTCGGGTTGGGATTTCAGGAAAGCTCGGTTTTGCCTCTGACTTTTGACCTTTTTGTGTGTCCTTTGTGATTCTGATCCCGTCTGACTTGACTTCCCTTCTTGTTCCTCCGGATCACATCCTTCTTTTTATGTTTTGCTTCCTTTTGAGCTTTTGTTGATCCCCCTTTTTTTTTTTTTTTTTTTTGCCATAATGCCTTCGATCGATTCTGTGTTCTTGTTTTCATCTCGTGCTTTCTTTTTTTATCTTTAGTTTCTGATTATTGTGATGTATTTACCATATTTCAAACTTTGAAATCAAAGATTTTTTTATGCACAATAAAATCTACTTTTTACCAAGAGGAAAATATACAATTGTGTTAAGAATAATACAGTGGTTAGAAAAAAGGTTAGCCTAATCTATTTAGGATTTTTTATATATCTCTAATTTCTTTGAACTTGAAGTTATCCTCATGATGATTAAGAAATTCTAGTTTTAGTCTGATTTTTTCTAATGTATAAAAAATGTCAAATTTTCCAAAAATAGTACGCTCGTTATTTAGATTTTCAAGCCTTTCCACCTTCTTTTAACTATTTTTATATAATGATACGTAATCTTTGGAGGGTAAGTGATTATATCACGTGGATAGACGGATTTTTTTATATATCATTTTCTTCTATCATGCTCAATTCTTGATCATAGATCTATTAATGAAATTTACTGAACTATTGTGAGAATTGTTGAAACATGCAAAAATAAGTTTAAATGGATACAGGCTAATGTAATACAGAGCACACACTGTACTTTGCTTTACATTATACTCCAACTACATATTAGCAAAGAAATCAGAGCTGTTTATACATTTGTCATCTCCGAGTGATTACACACATTTTCGTCGCTCTCATTAACTGTAAAAATTATGAATCAACTTTGTAAAAAAAATAATGTATATGCGTCGGTCTGTGCACGATCATTTAAAAACATAATAGGTACACCTTCAAGTATCACAAATACTTTTGTGTTTGCAAGTTCTCAGTTACACCACAGACCTAAGTGTGAATAGTTTGGTCACCCAGACAACCTACCTGAAATAAGGATAGAGATGTGTTGATTAGCCTATGGGATATATTCCTAAATACAAGTCACATAATTTGAATGGAAATAAGCTCCGCCGCAGGGACTCGAACCTTTGCCTCAGTCCTTTCGAGTAAGCTTATTTCCATTTGTCAAAATGACACACATATATTGAATGTTAAAATCACTTATGAAAAACATTCCCCTGATAGAAGTTGAATGACTTGAAACTGTTGTAGTATATAAAGCAACTGATATTTTGTGTTTCACCCACAACTTTACACATTTCACAAATATTACAAGCAAATAGTTCTGTCTACTTGAATAACTGCGGTTGATGAAAACCTGTGTAATGTATATGCATTACACTTTTTCCCTCGTTCAATAGGTGTCTGTAACATCACACTCAGTAAATACATGGAATCGTCAGAATACTTTGCATTCACAGGACCCAAACCTTTGGAATAGCGTTGTATGTCAGCCATGTGTGTATAAGAACGTAACAATGCCTGAATGACTCTATCTGGCAGGTACTTGTGGTTGTAGATGATTGACTTTGCATCAGTATCTAGTGATTTAATCACGGATGAATGATAACTATTTTGAGATGCACATTCCATGAAGAAATATTCTAACATATCTCGTTTTGGGTGGTGCTGAATTTGGCCATAATTTCTAATAAAATTTCATTCTTATGAAAAGAGACACTGCAATTGTCTCTCATAAATAACATTGTTAGTTTACTGTTCCTCAACGAAATTTATTTTCATTTATCCGTTGGTAAGATAATTCAACAATAACGTTTGAAATCAATGACTTCCGATGTAGAGAATATTTCTGCTTTTGAAGTTCTCGATAGACCAGTATTTTTATTTTTATTTTTATTAATGTGCTTTGCTCTAGTGGTTTTGGCGATCCATATATTACATAAAGAATTCAACCTTGATCAATAGGAGGAACAATATTTAATGTTTCTGCTATTGAGGTTTATTTCAGTACCAATTGAAGGGAATCAGGCTAGAATTATTGATAAATGAAGTGTGATTAGAATTATTTCTTTATCTACATCAAAAACAGAGGGGGTATGGTAAATTTGAACTAATATATACCAGAAATTATAAAAATGTATAATTGTTTATTCCCATTCCTCATAATTAAGGTGTCTAAAAAGGGGATTTTGTCATCTTATTCCCATTCTACTTTGAACTTGATGTTAGCTGTTAAATTGTTTTATGTATAATTGTATATAATAAATGCGTCATCTAATCACTTTCAACATTTTCAGCTACTTTTTAACCATAATATTGTCTAATGAAGTTGTTTATTTACTTCCCAAGATTCTGGTTTTTATCTCTCTTGCTTACATTATTCAAGATCCTGTTTATTTGTATGCATCTGGCAACGTTTTCTATGACACCCTTCATAAGAAGCATACCCTCCATTAACTTCAAACGTTTTTGTAAACGCTGTTTTGGTGAATATCAGCTGCTTTGCGAAATGTGCTACAGTTTGTGGAAGCAAACTGAACCAATGGACCTGTAATGCCCAGCCTTGTGTCAGTAACATACTCTCTTATGATATGTAGATAAAGTTGCTCTTACTTATTAAATGTAAATTGTCTCAATATATTTATGATCTCACCAAATACAAAGAAAAGAAAATCAACATGCAAGAAGAAACCGTACCATTCCTGTCACATAGTACATGATTCCAACTGTTTCCGGTTCAAATCTCTACCTAATCAGAAGATTCGAACTTACTATAAAAAATCAAAGCACAAACATTAAAAAGTATGTGCTACCGACTCCTTGAGTATGCCTCGTTAGGAAATTAACCCATGAACGTAATTCCTCAATTTACGATAGAAGCTAATCAAGATAGGCTAACCATTCCTTTACAAAAATGTTGCAGTTAAATATAGTGGAGATGATTACGAATACCTTATGGCAACCGGAAAAAAGTATATACCTTCAGGCATGGAACAGGTTAATATATTGTTGCGCTCTATAGATTTTGGTATGCAAAATGGCAGGTAATGTCTTTAGGCAGCTGAGCCGCAGTCTTCGCCCGGAACGGGATCTATGAATAACATTTTCTGGCGTTGGCTAAGATATATATAAAAAAAAAAAGAGTTTTATTTTTCAAAATGATTTCCTTGTTTCTAAAGCCAGTCTTGTTGCTTTCCTAACTTAACTAAGCTTAAAAGAAAGTATATTATAGATTTTTTCATTTAGAGCTAATCTATCCTTGTCGATATCATCAATGTAATGAGTTTAAGTTAATGAATATATTAAGGTTTCAACGCAATATTTTTCTGACTAATCCCTTCATCATAGTTGCTGTCATGGAATCAGTCCAACTTAGTAAAATCACCTAAACAGTATGTGAATTAAATCCATATTAATAAGCAATTTTGCTGACGACCTACACCTTTATTCTAGATGACGAGGGAAGGCATCTGCACAAAAAAGTATATATATATATGTATACATATATATATATATATATATATATATATACATAAATACATACATATATATATATATATGTATAATATATATATATATATATATATATATACATATATATATGTATATATATATATATATATTTATATATATATATATATATATATATATATATAATCAGGCAATTATATTCAGCTGAGAGAAATCTTCTGAGCGAAAGGGTAAATTTCCCACTGAACGCTTCACTTTCATAAATCTTCCTCCACTTATTCCTTTAAAGGACCATTTGCTCTTTATAATTTTTTTTTTTTTTACACTTTATTTTCATATACCTTGTTTCCGAAATTCCCAATCACTGATTACTTTCACAGTGACGCTGCCTTTTCAATTCACACCTTCTTCGGGTATTGTCATTTGCCCACTGCCTGGGCTTCATCAGTCCATAAAGACACCAGAGCTGTCACCTTTCACCAGACTGAAGAGGCCGCCGCTTCTGTTCTGCTCTCCTTGCGTTTCCTTGTAAAGAGGCAAAAGAAGATGAAGAAGAAGAAGAAGAAGAAGAAGAAGAAGAAGAAGAAGAAGAAGAAGAAGAAGAAGAAGAAGAAGAAGAAGAAGAAGAAGAAGAAGAAGAAGAAGAAGAAGAAGAAGAAGAAGAAGAAGAAGAAGAAGAAGAAGAAGAAGAAGAAAAAGAAAAGAAGAAGATGAAGAAGAAGAAGAAGAAAAGAAGAAAAGAAGAATAAGAAGAAAAGAAGAAGAAGCAGAAGAAGAAGAAGAAGAAGAAAAAAAAAGAAGAAAAAGAAGAAGAAGATAGAAGAAGAAGAAGAAGAAAAAGAAGAAGAAGAAGAGAAGAGAGAGAGCGAGAGAGAGAGAGAGAGAGAGAGAGAGAGAGAGAGAGAGAGGAGAGAGAGAGAGAGAGAGAGAGAGAAAGAGAGAGAGAGAGAGAGAGAGAGAGAGAGAGAGAGAGAGAGAGAGAGAGAGAGAGAGAGAGAGAGAGAGAGAACAAATAGTAGAGCAAAAATGCAGTATGCCATTTTTATTCTTAATGAAGTCATGAATTTATATACATGCGTAGTAAATGAATACAACCTTACATATTATATTGTTTTTTTACTAATCCAGATATCACGTTTTAATTTTTACTTCATGGTTTTTATTCTGATAGATTTTTCTTTACTCAAATTACCTCTATCATCTTTTATATTTTTTCTTGATCATTCTTTACCTTAATTTAATATATTTACTCTCTTATCACGTCTGTCTAGAATATTTCTTATTCTCTTTTCCTGTATAAATCATTCACATGCCATACCTCTGTTTTTTTGTTTGTTATTATTCTTTATTAATGGTTCTGTTTTTGCCACTTTCTATCTCACTTCCTTTTATTTTCTTCTTATTTCTTTGTATTTTTTTCTTCTTCGCTATTTCTCTTCTTCTCTCTTTATCTTTTGTGCTCCTTCTCTTCTTTTTTATTTCTCTCCTTTTCTATTTTCGCCTCTTTTTTCTCTTTTCTCGACCTTTTATTTTATCTTTTTCTTTTTCTCCTCTTTTTTTTCTTCATTTATGTTTTCCTCTACTATTCTCCTTCCTTCCTTCTGTCCTTCTTTTCTCTTCCTTTTCACTCCTTCTCTTCCCCATCCTTTCATCCTTTTCTCATTCTCTTTTCTCATTTCCTTCACATCGTCTCTCCTTCTCTCCCTCGGTCTTTCTCCCCTTCTCTCCTATTCTCATTTTTCTTCTTTCCTTCCCTCCTCTCTTTCTCTCCTTCTCTCTCTCTCTAATTCTCTCATTTTTTCGGTCTCTCTTTTTTTCCTTATCTCTTTATCTCCTTCTCTCCTTCTCTAATTCTCTAATTCTCTCATTTTTCCTTCTCTCTTTTTCTCCTTATCTCCTTCTCTCCATCTCCCCTTCTTTCCTTTTATCCTTCTCTCCTTCTCTCCTTCCTTCCTTCTCTCCTTCCTTCCTTCTCTCCATCTCTCCTTCTTTCTTTCTTTCCTGCTCTCCTTCTCTTCTTCTTTCCTCCTCCTATTCTTCTCTTCTTGTCTCTCTCTCTCTTTTTCTCTTTTTCTCCTTCTCTTCTCTTCTTCCTCTTCCCTTATCTCTTTCTCGTCTTCTCTCCTTCCCTCATTTTCTCCTATTCTTCTCTTCCTCTCTTCTTCCTCCATTCTCTCTTTGTTTGTCTTAAAATGGAAGAACTCTAATGCTTCCAAAATCATCATTTTTTCATTTTAATCCTTGTCTACTTATTTCAGTTCTAATATATATACATATATATGGATATGTATATATATATATATATATATATATATATATATATATATATATATATACATAGATAGATATAGATTTAGATATAGATATATATGTGTGTATACATATATCAGATATACTAATAAGGGACACTAGACACATTAAACACACACCACACACACACACACACACACAAACGAAGCAGAGTGCACACACACACATCTTCAGTGGAAAGTACAGGTAAGAAAGGATTACAAGGATATATGTATATATATATACATAATATATATAGATAGATATATATATATACATATATTATATATATATATATATATATATATTGTATATATATATATATATATATATATATATATATATATATATGTGTGACTTGTGTGTGTGTGTGTGTGTGTGTGTGTGTGTGTGTGTGTGTTTATATAATGTATACAATATATATATTTATTAATATGTATATATATATATATCTTATATATATATATAGAAAGATATTTTATATATATATCTATATGCATACACAGAGGATTGCGGGAAGGAAATAATGTGAGACGCCGGTCCCACTTTGAGGCCCCCTGGAATGACATAGGGGACGAACTAAACATTAGGCTAGACCCCGTGGAGACTGGTGGGGGACATCTTGAGGTCACAAGAAGCCACTTAAGATTTAGGTACTATATTCTTAACTATTTACATATTTGTTGACACATCCCATTTATATAAACCGTGATGTAGATTTATAATATAATCCTGGGGTGTGTGGATGGAACTACATTCTATTAAGTTTCTTATCACCATATTACCACCAA
>NC_134780.1:10255826-10260826 GCF_046742065.1 Oratosquilla oratoria | reverse complement strand
CTCACAATGTTCCTGGTCTCTTTTGAAGTTCTAACCAATGTTTACTTTTGGTTTAAAGGACTCTTGTATCCCATTGGCTTTGTATATGTATAATCTTGAATCTGATTGATGAAGAATGTGACTAACGCAAATCATAGTTCTCCAAGTTTCTGTAGCTGCTAAGTTTCTCCCGGCAATGGCACCCTCTTATCACTTGCCTATACCGAATTAATCACATTTTTTATTGTTACATCCTTAACATGGGGCAACAGGGATTTCTTTGGCGGAAGTCATATGACTCTGGGTGACAGTGCTTCATCTATTCTAGTAGTTGTCGATTATATCGTCTCTGTTACAGTAATCCTATATCAATAAAAAAAATCGTAATGTTTCTTTGTCACGGGTTAATCTTTCATTATAATTAATTTCTTTGAAACTGATTTCCGTTTTTTATGTTTTATTTGCTTGAGGGGATAACCTGCTTGGTGTCTTAAGATATTCTGTCGTCGTCTTTACAAATTGTTCTCATTTTTTATTACCAGCGTCATCGTAGCTGTTATTGTCAGTCTTTTAATTTTTCTTTTTGTTGTTGTTCTTTATTTAACACTTTGTTTATCTTAAATTTTTCCTTCCTCCTTCTCTACTTATTTTGTTTTCATTTTCGTCATTATTGCCATTGTCATTGTACCTCTCCAACGTGGTATTAAATAGTCAAGAAAGCAGGCAATCTTAGATTGATTTTTTGAGAATATTAAATGACTGCATTAAAACAGTACAAAGGAAACATTCATATTCAAAACCAAAAATCTACCTCATAGAACACCAAATAAATATGACATAGGCGCAGTTCTATGCATTATAATTGCAGGACAATTAGAACGCAAACATTTCGGACATCTGCCACCAAACTGGGATAGCTCGGACACCAAATATAGGACGTTTTGGACATGAACTATAGTGTCTGCTTTTATTTTGTTGTTGTTTTTGTTTGTTTTTTCTCGCAAATATCTAAAACGTCTCTATATATTTTTTCTTATTAATTTCTTTGGAAATAACAAGATACCAAGCTGAGGTATTACACTAAGTTATCACAATGATAAGCACATTTGAGTCACATAGAACACATCTCAGGGGTAACCTAGCTACTGAATGTGTTATGAGCACATACATACAGCATGATTAAAAAAATACAATTAAAGTGTAACCAAGGGATGTTGAAATTAAAACTAAATCTTATGTAAGATATGAGTTATGAAATGTAATAGAAAAAATACATATTTAAAAATTAAGAAATATTACTAAGGAATGTTTCAATTAAGCTTAATTCATATATAAAATATGATTAAGATAGAGCAACTATATAGCATATAAAGCACATTGAAATCTATCCTGTGTCCGACATCCAGCCGCGATGGCTCCTGTATGCGAAATGTCCGGGATTGGTGGCTGATGTCCGAAGAGTCCACGTCCGAAACGTCCGGGTCCAAAACGTCCATCCACGACGCACATAATACCTAAAACCCCCATTCCACGCACCATACCATACATGTACAACTAACTAAACGTAAACAACCTCAACAACACAAAACTCAAATATATGGAAACTGCAACCTACACTCAAAACACGTTTTTGCAAAAAGCCCATACATAATCAGATTACAAAACAAGTAGTTCTAGACCATCCCCGAAATTACATACTCCACAAGGCTTCCCCAGGAATTATCTCAGTCAAGAAAACCTAAGAACAGGTTTAAACACATACATACATATAAAAAATATGACCCATAGAGACACATAATGCGTTCAGGGTATTACCCAGCACTGAAGAAGTATCAACACAGAATAGGCCTGCCCACACACTTAGATTGCCCTAACTGCAACAAACTATACATAGGACACAAGACACCTCATCCTACACTGGCAAATTACCACCCCACCCAGACAACAACACGAAATATCATGTCTGAGTGATTTACGGGGCAATACAATGACCATTGCCGATTACTTGGAAGCCACGAGTCATCTGCAAGAGATCGAAAGGAATTTATTGATTCATCAGTGCTATCGTCAAGAGCAACATTATCATCTTCATTAGCTGCAGCAAAACTATTATCTTCGTCGTCATCATCATCATCATCATCATCATCATCATCATCATCATCATCATCATCATCATCATCATCATCATCATCATCATCATCATCATCATCATCATCATCATCATCATCATCATCATCATCATCATCATCATCATCATCATCATCATCATCATCATCATCATCATCATCATCATCATCATCATCATCATCATCATCATCATCATCATCATCATCATCATCATCATCATCATCATCATCATCATCATCATCATCATCATCATCATCATCATCATCATCATCATCATCATCATCATGCTTTAATTTAACAACACTAACATCGAAGACGACGACGACGACGATGACAACATCATTACTATTATCATAAGAAAATCTAATAAATTTCCTATATACCTCGTCCCTCTGTTCTTCATCCAGTCTTCTGTCATTGGCCCCTTTACCGTACTCTCTTCTCTTAGGTGTTCTGTTACTCGATTCATGTCTTTTGCAAAATCCTATTACGACTCTTGCAACTCCGCCCACGTAACATCATTCCTCTGCACGTTCTTCTTTTCCGCATGCCTATTTTGAGCTCTGGTTAATTCAACCATGCTTCCACAAGCATCTGGACACAACGTACTTCATTTACAACTGATTTTCTGCTCAAATTCCAGGTATCTTCCTATCTCGCCTGGCTTCTCCTGACTTCTGCAGCAATCTCTTCCAAAGATCTCTCTTTCTCTTTTTTCTCTCTCTTTTCTCTCTTTTTCTCTTTCTCATTCTTTCTTTCTTTCTCTTTATTGCTCTTTTTCCTTCATTCTCTTTATTGCTCTTTTTCCTTCATTCTCTTTGTGCCTCCCTATTTCTTTGAGTCATTCTTTTTTTCTTTTTTCTGTCCCTATTTCTTTTTTCTTTCTTTTTTCTTTTTTTCTTTTTTTCAGTTACTTTCTTATTAAGTATGCAAATATTTTCGTTCGATCTTTTTACCATCTAAGGCTGTCCAAGTTAAAACCATAAACAACTAAATTTCATTTTTCTTCCTTTCTTTCCTTTTCTTTCTTCTCTCCTCTTATAACTTCGCCTATTGTTGTTTTTCTGCTGCTTCGTCTTCATGTAAATGCATAAACAAGTACATACCAGCAAGGAGCTTTGATGAATAATGTAGACCTTCTTCAGTTATGTACATTGTAAACAGTGCCTTTCTCTTACGAGCTCCACATCACGGACGCTCCAGATGTAACAAGCACAAACTCGCGTAGGGAAATCCAATGCATTTAGCACTCAGGAGTGAAGAGATCTTTGGAAACTAATCCTTACTGATATGTGAAAAACTAAAAAAATTGTGTGCAACAAAAATAATTGTGTGACTCAATTCATGAAACCATTTATTTGGCTTTGATTATTTCTATGATATACCAATATGTTGTGTAAAACTATTTCAACAATTTTGATTGTTCTTACTTCGTAGAACAATATTATGTAATATCAATATACATATACTGTATATATAATCTTCACAAGTAAAACAAGACCCAAGTAGATTATTTGAGTTTATTTAGAAAACTATTATATACACAGTGTCGTAAGAAAACAAATTATTTGCTCTTTTGAAAAAAAAAACATTCTGCTGCATGGGAACTTGTATATTGATTTTCTAGAAATAGAAGAAGCACAAAATCTAGTAAAGGCATGAGGAATAAATGAATCTTTAATCATATAGTATTGACTACGTTACTGCGGAATCAAACATTACATTTATGTAAATTTTACGAACATTATAGCCCAAAACACATATATTTCTTAAATAAGTGCTTGGTAAGAGTGAAAACCATGCAGATAAAATAGTGTTACGATATCAAGCTCTTGGAACAAGATCAACATACATGCAGGAACGCGTCGCGACTAGACTGCATAATCGTATACACACAAAGTGTTGTACGTACATACATATGCACCTATCTTTACACGCTCGAAGACACAGGCATGAAGGTACATACTTAGACACACTGCATTTATAGAAACGCGCACACAGACGTAAACACAGAAGTACACGCAGACACGTACGCAAGCACAGACATAGACACAATCACTTCGACGCAAACAGGTACATATACACACGTACATGAATATACGAACACATCCGAACATACCCAAACTGCAAAGTGTGTAGAGTTTAGGCGCAAACTTGGACACCTGAGCACACGCACATTGGTACACATGCACAAATGTACATATCCACACACACATGATGGTGAAGAGGCAATGACCAGAGGAACACACCTACGGCCGAAGCCACGTTGCTCTATGAGCTCAGCCTGTTGGGGCAGGTGACAGTCACTACTGGGAATTGGAGACGAGTGCGGAACACTAATAAACACATACAGGTGCGCATGGGCACACAGATATACACATGCGCACACACACACACACACACACACACACACACACACACACACACACACACACACACACACACACACACACACACACACACACACACACACACACACACACACACACACACACACACACACACACACACACACACACACACACACACACACACACACACACACACACACACACACACACACACACACACACACACACACACACACACACACACACACACATGTAAACACACATCTTGCTGATGTCATGGACTTGTATCCAAGTGTCTTGCATTCATTCACGTCATGAGACACGAAGTCCTGAGATTTGGCTCCGCTCAGGAATCTGAAATCATCACAATATTGTAAGTGTTCACCCGCACCCATAGGAATTCTCATCTAAGAGGAGAATAGCTGATGATCACATGTCCAGCACGTGATGCAAGCAAATATTGAATTACGCGCACACATATGAAGGCACTTCATTTGTTATTGGGCTTATGTAGATGAATTCTACTGTATGTTCGCATATGGG
>NC_134780.1:10240826-10245826 GCF_046742065.1 Oratosquilla oratoria | reverse complement strand
CACACACATACATATCATCATCATAATCACCACACACATCACACATCATCACACATCACACACACACACACACATCACATCATCATCACATCATCATCATCATCATCACATCATCACACACACATCACACACACATCATCACACATCGTCGTCGTCGTCGTCGTCGTCATCGTTACCGTCACACATCACACATCACACATCATCACATCACCACATCATCACATCACACACATCATCATCACATCATCACACACACATCACACACACACACATCACACATCATCACACACACACACATCATCACACGTCGTCGTCATCGTCATCGTCATCGTCACACATCATCATCACACACACACACACACACACACACACACACACACACACATCATCATCACACACACATCACACACACACACACACACACACACACACACACACACACACATCACACACACACATCATCACACACACACACACACACACACACATCATCATCACACACACACACACACACACACACACACACACACACACACACACATCATCATCACACACACACACATCACACACACACACCACACATCATCACACATCATCATCACACATCACACATCACACACACACACACATCACACATCATCATCATCATCATTATCAGCATCATCATCAGCATCATCATCATCACTATTGTAGTCATTGTCATGGTTATAGTCATTATTGTTACCAATTTTCCACTCAAAAAAAAAT
This sequence comes from Oratosquilla oratoria, assembly GCF_046742065.1. Taxonomy (NCBI): domain Eukaryota; kingdom Metazoa; phylum Arthropoda; class Malacostraca; order Stomatopoda; family Squillidae; genus Oratosquilla; species Oratosquilla oratoria. The sequence continues at coordinate 10,245,079 of NC_134780.1, read as the reverse complement.
TACAGTAACGATCATAAAACTGTCGTTTCCTAATCCCATGACTTCATCACTTCAGCACGAAAATTTCCCAAAAGACACTACTGCTTGTTATTGTTGCCAAAACCTCCATTATATATTTTCCTAGTTTTTATTAATTTAATATTTTCATTTTTTTTTCTATTTTCTTCTTCCTTTTCATCTCTTTGAAAATTTTCTTTATATTAACGTACTTACTATTGATTTTCTTCTCTTTCTCCTTCGTCTTTTTTTCTTTTCTCCTATTCATTCTCTTCTTTCTCTTTCTTTTCCTTTATTTATTCGTTCTTTTTCCTCTTCTTCTTCGCCCTCTTTTACTTTTTCTTTTTCTCAGTTAGCAAGTACAAATTAACTACTTCAAAGTATTGGAAGATAATTTCATGACTACATACGCTCTACTTTTAAAAAGTATTAAGATCCTGGTATTAATTTTTCCATTAAAACAAAAAGATGTCAACCATCCATCTCACTTCTTACAAAATTCCTCCCATATATTACCCCTACTTTCTTTTTTCACTCTCTGTATAAACATTTTCCAATATAAATCAACTTTCTGGGTTAATAATCAAGTTATTCAGGGTAGGAAGGGGAACAGGGTGGGCAAGAAGTTGGGTCCTTTTACAAAACTGATTAACTTTTTGTTTCACAAATTGCATCTTCCTAATTCTGTCCATCGATCTTCATCAACCTACTTGCAAGTCTCCTTGATTCATTCTTCGTTTAATCACGCTTCCGTTACTGATTTTTTCTTTACTTCAGTTCATCACACCCTTTTCAATCTGAGTCATCGAATTTAATGTTAAAATTCTCGAAGACTGAGCAACTGGCTCCACGAATATCATACTCCACTTTCTCTTGTTTTTGTTTACAACTTGTCCTATCTTTTCTTATATCATACACCATTTTCTATTATTTTTTTATAACTTGTCCTATCTTTTCTTATATAAATTTTCTTCAAATTATCTCTAGTGTCCACGTTTTGATCCTCTTTGACCTATCCATAAAAACTGTCTATGTGGAAAAACATAATTAAATCAAATATGGTATATAGAAAAAGTATATATCCAATACCAAACAAAATCAGATATAGTACTCAAATATCCGCATACAGAAATGTGTCCTTTTATAAACCATATTCTAGTACATTGAAAAGAAAGATAACACAAAGAAAAAAAAACACAAAATGTGGAAATGATGCACATGAGTAACTTAAACCAAATGACTGAGATATCTGTAAATGTTGCATAGCTGCATCAGCCGACACCACTAGGCAAGGTGAGCCCATATGTGTGGTCCTTGTGACGGAAGTTGGTGGAATCAAGGCAAAGTTCCATGAGTTCTATCGGGGATAATTTCTCACTCTCCAAGGGACCGGCCGTCTTCTCAAATGTCTCCCTCAAAGCCGTTTTGGCTAAATCCTGTTTATCTCAACCCGACAGGACATATTTGTAGATTCTAATCACCTTAACCATACTGCCCGTGGGAAAGATTCAAGGACTAGGATTGAAACGTCAGGTAATAAATTTTGCACATTGAGCCTGGTACTTACGTTTTGTCTAATATAGATATATATATACATATATATATATATGTATATATATATATATGTATATATATACAGACACACACACACACACACACACACACACACACACACACACACACACACACACAACACCCACACACACACACACACACACACACACACACACACACACACACACACACACACCACGCAGACACACACACGCACACACACGCACATATATATATATATATATATATACAATATATATATATATGTATACATATATATACATATATATATACAGACGTGTGTGTGTGTGTGTGTGTGTGTGTGTGTGTGTGGTGTGTGTGTGTGTGTGTGTTTGTGTGTGTGTGTGTGTATTCACCTCGGATCTGCTGCAGTCTCTGTCGAGACGGCCAGACACCACCCTACGGCAGTGAGCTCAGAGCTCCTTATTAGCCGATCTCTGGGTAGGTCTGAGACCACTCACACACCACACACCGGGACAGCAAGGTCACAACTCCTTGACTAACGTCCCGTACCTACTCGCTGCTAGGTGAACAGGGGCTACACGTGAAAGGAGACAAACCCAACTTATCTCCGCCCGACCGGGGAATCGAACCCCGGTTCTCTGGCTTGTGAGGCCAGTGCTTTACCAATCCGCCACCGAGCCGTGTGTGTGTGTGTGTGTGTGTGTGTGTGTGTGTGTGTGTGTGTGTGTGTGTGTGTGTGTGTGTGTGTGTGTGTGTGTGTGTGTGTGTGTGTGTATGTGTGTGTGTGTATTCACTTGGTCTTTTGGATCACGTGTTGGACTCGTGATCGACAGCTATTTTCCCTCCTGGAAGAGAGCTCAGAGCTCGTAGGTCCGATCTATGGGTAATGCTATGACCTTGCACACACACACACCCCCAACTCCCCGCCCACGAGAGTTGGAGTAACACCCCTCAGCGCTGCGATACTGATATTACTTCAGCCCCGGGCGAGGATCGAACCCGGACCTCCGTAGTGTGCGTGTGTGTGTGTGTGTGTGTGTGTGTGTGTGTGTGTGTGTGTGTGTGTGTGTGTGTGTGTGTGTGTGTGTGTGTGTGTGTGTGTGTGTGTGTGTGTGTGTGTGTGTGTGTGTGTGTGTGTGTGTGTGTTTTTGTATGTTTTAGTGGACGTTTTTATTCGCATACATATACATACGAATATACACATCCAGGTACAATTTTCGTATAACACAAAAAATATGTGAAACCCTATCTGAAGGACCACCTCATTCTGCATAATGTAGCGTGCGTCTCCACATTATCTGTTTGCAATATAGACGTCTATTTCACGCTGACCCTTTGGTGGGTGACCCCGGCTGACCCTTGGTGCCATCAGCGTATCAGATTACGGGCTCGTTTGACACGCAGTCGCTTTCCGCTCAGCATCGGTCGGTTACGCCTAATCGGGAACCCTGAACGACGAGGACGCGGAGATGGTTCTGAGCTGTGTTATCTCCTCGCAACAGGGTAAGAACAATAATTGAAAGATATTCACAAAGTATTTTTCTTTTAATATATACGTATCATACATTTACGCAATATATATATACATATATATATATATATATATATATATATATATATATATATACATACTACATGTAAATATATATATATATATATATATATACATATATATGTATATATATATATATATATACTGAGTCCTTCAGTTTATATTTTGAATCAATTCTATTTTGTTTATTTATAGTTTTACATTTTTTCATTAACAAGAAAGTTCACTCAAATATTCAGATAAGAAAGATCTGAATTTTGTACAGAAATAGCACTACACCATTGAATATTTGTTCAGATAAGACCAAGTCCCACAATAGATCTCATATTTTTAGAGAAGAGCTAGAAAACAATAATGAATCATATTTATTTTTTGCTCTAGTGTTTTTAAGGTTTTTGAAATAGTTTCTTTTAATATCATTTAATGGGCACAGGTTGTTTTACTCAATATAAATTAATTCATAATTGACATTCTTTATATATTTGACACTATGTTTATATTTCAATTTGGTTAGAAGAGCTTATGTTACAATCTCACATAATAATTTGATCATCTCAGAATGTCTTAGTTATATTCTTGAAGTAATATAAGAACAATAAAAGAAAACCATTCAAGAGTTTGGTTAGAGAGTTAGAAGAGTTTATATTAAAATCGTACATAATAATTTGATCATCTCAGAATTTCTTAGTTATATTCTTAAAGTAATATAAGAACAATAAAAGAAAACCCTTCTAGAGTTTGGTTAGAGAGTTAGAAGTGTTTATATTAAAATCGTACATAATAATTTGATCATCTCAGAATTTCTTAGTTATATTCTTAAAGTAATATAAATATTACAAAGGATTACAAAGGCGGAGCATGCCGACAGGAGACTTTTTGGTCCATATCTAGGTCGGATGCGAAAAAAATCATAATAATAATAAAATAATAAATAAAAACTATAATAATATAAGAACAATAAAAGAAAATCCTTCTAGAGTTTGGTTAGAGATGCGATAAGAGAAGCATTTCTTGTAAGAGATTATGTACAGTAGGTAGGAAAAGACCTTAGTAACATTTCACCGAGTGGTGCTTTTCTTCTGCTCGAATGCTGACAAACAACTTTATCCATCTGCTTGGTGTCCTGACAATAGCGAAGGGTTAGATTTCTTAACGACTCATTTCT
>NC_134780.1:10220826-10225826 GCF_046742065.1 Oratosquilla oratoria | reverse complement strand
TATTATTATTATTATTATTATTATTATTATTATTATTATTATTATTATTATTATTATTATTATTATTATTATTATTATTATTATTATTATTATTATTATTATTATCATTATTATTATTATTATTATTATTATTATTATTATTATTATTATTATTATTATTATTATTATTATTATTATTATTATTATTATTATTATTATTATTATTATTATTATTATTATTATTATTATTATTATTATTATTATTATTATTATTATTATTATTATTATTATTATTATTATTATTATTATTATTATTATTATTATTATTACTATCATTATTATTATTATTATTAATAATAATAATAATATTATTATCATTGTTGCTATTATTTTTAATATTATTATTATCATTATCATTATCATTATCATTATCATTATCATTATCATTATCATTATCATTATCATTTTCATTATCATTATCATTATCATTATCATTATCATTATCATTATCATTATCATTATCATTATCATTATCATTATCATTATCATTATCATTATCATTATCATTATCATTATCATTATCATTCTTCTACTACTTCTGTTTCTTCTTTTTCTTCTTCATCTTCCTCTTATTATTAATACTATCATTATTATCATTATCATTATCACTATTATTATCATTAACGTTATTATTATCATTATTTATATCTTTATTATTATTGTTATTGTTGTTTTTGTTGTTGTTATTGGTGTATTTATTATTACCATTAATACTGTTATCATCATTTTTATTATTCTTATCGTTAGTATTATCATTCTCATGTTTACTTTCTATTTATAGTACATACGTTTGTTTACTTGTTTATTGATTTCTTTATCATTATCTAATTGTGTTTTTATTCATCTTAGTTACATATTCTTTCATCTTATTCAATTTCACTTTATGCTGTTGTATTCGATTTTTTTTTCTTTATTACCCTTTTTCATTTCTTATTTTTGGAGTAGTCAGGTCAAGTGATAATGTAAAATTACTTTTGGTGGATCAAACTGGATCTTAAGTGCTTAGCAAAGGGAATGGTATTCTTCTCAACATTACATTTAAAGGCGCCAAACTTTTGCTGATGAATTAGGGTTGTGGAGAAAGTCCACCCAAGTTGTAATGATATTGTATCATGTCATCAATAATTACACTTTCTTTTTTCTTGGGTGGGGTCATTGAAGAGGTAAAGACGAGTTTACGGAAAGTAACTGAAAGAAAGAATAGTAGAAGTTGAAAGTGATCATCATTTTTTATTTGGGTTAATATTATTCTCTTGTTGCAGTAGAAAAAATGCTGCGTATATCTGATCCGTAAGGGTGTTAATTTCCTAAAACATTAATCGCGTAAGATTTATATATCTGTTACCCCATAAGGAGCAAACTATAATGAAAGTTCACCAAAGTTTAGTTTCAGCAGAGAGTGGAGCGATATTGTATTGGCTTTTGCATTCTGATAGCAAAAATTTAATTGTAGAAAAAAAAAATGCTGAGGTGAACAATTAATATACCTTAAACTCGTCAGTTTCAATGGGATCGTTTTGTTTAGGATTAACAAAGTCTACGAAGTTTTCCGCGATATTGGTTGGGTCAATATAAATCAAATATAATTACTTCCCTAACGCTTGAGCGGGTTTCACTTCGTGCTGGTGTGGAGATTCACCTGTCCGGTGCTTGAGGTCACTTGAGCTGAGGTGGAGAGGTCCGCGGGTTGGAGGTCCGCGGGTTGGGTGTCCGCGGGTTGGAGGTCCGCGGGTTGGATGTCCGAGGGTTGAATGTTCGCGGGTTGAAGGTCCGAGGGTTGGATGTCCGTGGGTTGGAAGTCCGTGGGTTGGATGTCCGCAGGTAGGAGGTCCGAGGGTTGGAGGTCCGAGGGTTGGAGTGTCCGAGGGTTGGATGTTCCGTGGGTTGGATCTCCGTGATTTGGAGATCCGCGGGTTGGATGTCCGCAGGTTGGAGGTCCGCGGGTTGGGAGTCCGAGGGTTGGAGGTCCGCAGGCTGGAAGTCCGCAGGTTGGAGGTCCGCGGGTTGGAGGTCCGAGGGTTGGAGGTACGCGGGTTGGATGTCCACGGGTTGGAGGTCCGAGGGTTGGAGGTCCGCGGGTTGGAGGTCCGCGGGTTGGAGGTCCGCGGGTTGGAGGTCCGAGGGTTGGAGGTCCGCGGGTTGGAGGTCCGAGGGTTGGAGGTCCGCGGGTTGGAGGTCCGAGGGTTGGAGGTCCGAGGGTTGGAGGTCCGCGGGTTAGAGGTCCAAGGGTTGGATGTCCAAGGGTTGGATGCCCGCGGGTTGGAGGTCCGAGGGTTGGAGTGTCCGAGGGTTGGAGGTCCGAGGGTTGGAGTGTCCGCGGGTTGGAGTTTCGAGGGTTGGAGGTCCGTGATTTGGAGTTCCGCGGGTTGGGGGTCCGAGGGTTGGAGGTCCGAGGGTTGGAGTGTCCGAGGGTTGGATGTCCGCGGGTTGGAGGTCCGAGGGTTGGATGTCCACGGGTTGGAAGTCCGCAGGTTGGAAGTCCGCAGGTTGGAAGTCCGTGGGCTGGAGGTCCGAGGGTTGGAGGTTCGCGACTAATTTGGATGAAAAAAAAAAAAAAAATCTCCTACAGAAACATTCCCTACAAGCAACTCTCGGGTAAAAATTATTTAGTATATTCTGTTAGGTTGAATGAAATAAGGTTAGGATAGGTTAATTTAGATTAGGTGAAATTAAATTAAGTTACAAAAGGTTAGGATAGAACTGGTTATATTAAAATAAGATAAATTGAATAAAGCTAAGAATTTTTGGGCTATATTAGATTAAATAAATTTAGATTAAATTAGACTAGGTTAAGAGAGGTTATATAAGTACAATAAAATGATAATAAAAAGAAAAAAGATGATGGTTGGAAAGAGTGAACAATCTTAAATTAACCCTTGGGTGTGGGGCTTCTTTAATTGATTTTTTCCACGGTAGAGTAGATTCTTCATATGGCGCTAGAATTTCGATGATTAAAGAAAATTTCAAACTAAGTTTGGGTTTCTAAAGAAATGCAGGAGACGCTAGCGACTATGACGAGGCCAATTGATAAGAAAAAGCAGGTGAAAGTTACCAAGACAGATTCTGAGTCTTTCAACTTTTCTTTGATGCTTACTTTCATTTCCTAAATTCTGTCAAGGCTATTGCAAAAGGTTCAGAGCGAAATACAATAGTACGCACTCTGTCGATAGGAAACTTTTTGTACCATAATGAAATCGGATACAAAGATAAAACAATTTAATAAATAAAATAGATCAACCAAAACAGGTACGAAAACAAACAGTTTAATCCATTCTTTATATGTTTTCTGTATGTGTATGTGTATGTGTATGTGTATGTATATGTATATGTGTATGTGTATATGTATGTGTGTGTGTGTGTGTGTGTGTGTGTGTGTGTGTGTGTGTGTGTGTGTGTGTGTGTGTGTGTGTGTGTGTGTGTGTGCTTGTGTGTGTGTGTGTGTATGTGTGTGTGTGTGTGTGTGTGTGTGTGTGTGTGTGTGTGTGTGTGTGTGTGTGTGTGTGTGTGTGTGTGTGTGTGTGTGTGTGTGTGTGTGTGTGTGTGTGTGTGTGTGTGTGTGTGTACGTGTGTGCGCGCGTATGTGTTTGTGTATGCGCGTGTGTGTGCTTGTGCGTGTGTGCTTGCGTGTTTGTGTGAAATATATATCACAAAAGTTTGATCCTTTTTCAATTGTGTCTACACTCCGAATCCAAAAACTTTGCGGCTGAAAGATAAAACCAAAGACTAAGTTTCTCTGGATCACCCGTTATAGTCAAACTCGACTAAATTATTTCTAATTAGGCGTCCTTTGTATTTTCCGAAGGATTAAGAAGGAGATTCGCATTCGTGGCTGTTCGGATTCGTTAGTGTCGTAATGATGCTGGGCCCATTCAAAAGCGAGAGTTCTGATATCGTAATAATAGAGATCTTTGTCCAACTGCATGAGAGTGTCATGAACGTCAAGGTGAATCTGTATTTATGAGGTGGGCAGGACCCGAACTTGAGTTTTGATTAACCCCATCGCTACCGGGGGTTGTGGGGTTGGCCACGGAGGCTGACGAAATAGCTTGGGTGTAGCAAGGTTAAAAAGAAAAGCGAAAACTAGTTAATAGGGAAAGGGATCTAAAAATGGGATTGTATCATTTATAATGGGGTTAGATCCTTTTTAATGGGGTTTGACCCCATTTAATGGAATTAGATTCCTCTTAAAGGATCCGAATCCTTTAAAAATAATTCATTCACCTTAAGAGGAATTCTACCCTTTTAGGAGATTCAACTTCGTTATGAAGGATTCAAACCCCTTAAGAGGGTTTTAATCAAGGTAGGCTTTAGTTTGATCGATAATATGTCCGTATCATTAAGATACAAAAAGTAATCTGGCGGACGCTGGAATAAAAGTAAAAGGACCATCCATTATGGAAGAGGTTAAGGTCACTGGGGAAGAGTCGATGTACTTCCATTCCTTGAGTGAGGATATATCAATCTTTTCATAGTAAAATATTAATAAATTCCATTTATGTCATATTTATATCAAGATAAAACAATTGAATTTAGAATATGTGCTTGAATATCACCATCATAATAAGAAAGGAGTAACACCCTTGCATCCATGAGAGCGTCCCGTATATTAAAAAAAAAAAAAAATTGTGGTAGTCACAATATAAGGAAAAGTGCTATCTAGTCGAGACAGGCTATAACAATTTTGCTTCCAGAAAGGTACCGCGGAACTGAGAAGTATAACCTATCGGCATCCAGAATATATATATATATATATATATATATATATATATACACACATATATACATATATATATATATATGTATATATGTATGTATATATATATATATATATGTATATATATACACATATATATATATACATATATATATGCATATATATATACATAGATATATATATATACATGTATATATATATATATATACATATATATATATATATATATATGTGTGTGTGTGTGTGT
>NC_134780.1:10213326-10218326 GCF_046742065.1 Oratosquilla oratoria | reverse complement strand
AACTACAGGCTAACAGTTTGACGTCGATTATAGGTAAAATGCTAGAATCAATAATAACTAATAGAATCAGAGATGACATCGAGAAACATAATTTGATACGTGATTCACATCACGGGCTCACCAAGAGTGGTCATGTGTAAGTAATCTTTTGTCTTTTTATAATAATGTCTACAAAGTGTCATATAACAATGATATTTATGATGTTATTTTCCTTGATTTTGGCAAAGCATTCGACATGAATTCGAATGAATTAAACCATGTATCAGTGACAGAAAACAGCGGGACACCATTAACGGTGTACAATCAAAGTGGGGTGTGTTAGTAGTGGAGTTCCTCATGGTTCGGTTTTGGGTCCCTTGTTGTTCATTATTTGTATAAAGGGCATGGGCAATTGGATTATTAGTGATGAAAGTAAGTTTGTGGACGACACTGAAATAAGATGCCTAATTAGGTCAGGGGAAGACGTCGGGATATTGCGGGAAGATCTTAACAAATTGTTTGCTTGGTTGATGATATAGCAAATGGAATTCAATATATCAATATGCAGTGTGTTAAAAGTAAGTTTCCATAACCCAGAAAGCAGATATAGCTTAAATAACACATTTTTAGAAAAAAAAAATGCGAGAGAGACTTGGGAGTTTTAGTGAGTCCTGACCTTAAATTCAGGAAACAGTGTATTAGTACCAGCAATAGAGCTAATAGAACATTAGGTTTCATTGCTAGGACGGTTACAAATAAAATGGTAAAATTTGTTATAAAACTCTATCTGGCGTTAGACCCATCCTTAATTACGCCGTAGAGCTTTGGTCTCCGTCTTATAGAATGAATATTAATTCACTAGAATGAGCATAGAGGAAAATGACCAAAATGATACACGGGATAAGATATTTACCTTACGAGAACAGGCTTAGGCACCTTAATATACACTCTCTGGTAATATATAAAGTGTGGGGTGATCTAATAGAAGTGTTTAAGTAAGTCAAGGGCTTTGACTAGGATGATACAGAAAAGGTCATCATATTAAGACAACAGGGTAGGACTCGAAGTAATGGTTTTAAATTTGAAAAATTTAGACTTACTAAGGAAATGTCCAAGATTAGGTTTACTAATAGAGTGGTTCACGAATGGAGTGGAATTAGTAACCATCTAGTGAACGCTGAAACTATCGTTTGTTTTAAGGGAAGGTTAAATAACTTTATGGATGTGGATAACAGGTGGTAATAGACATGGAACTGCCTAGTGTAAGCCTTATGGTCTCTTGTAGTCTCCTTCATTCTTATGCTCATATGTTCTCAATAATCTTTTTGAGAATTAACAGTAAAGGGAAACTGTTTTCACTACATAAATATATTCTTGGCCTCTTATTATACCATAGAAATGAGTTGTAAAATATTTAGTTCACCCCTAATGGATTGAAGACATAATCAGGAATGCACTTCATATAGTAACAGCTTTTCAACTATTATTTGCCCTTTTCGTACAATGAAATATCTCATAGGTTCTGTTCTATCCGGTAACAGACAATTTTATTCATATCAGCGTTTAGACTCCAGGCTGAAGGGAACCTCAACTGATTGTGACCCACTGTAGGCTTGTCTTTACTTCTTGACCAGCATAAGATATATAGAATGTTACTATGTTGAACCGGTCAAGAATATTTTTGAATACATCGCTTAAGTTATTATTGGACACCTTACTTAGGCATCTATCATGTGTTTTAAATGTATTCTGGTATTTCTCTCGAGCCCAAGTCTTCTGAGCTCATAACTTATGCCGAAGAATTTCAGGCATGATTATGAGGCCCCCAAGTCTCTTTAGCAAGCTAATATTATTACGAGACAATGATACCACTTTGGAAGTGAAGTGAACTGTACTTTGCAGGGAACTAACGTTTTCCCACAGCCGATAGAGTGCTAATAATCCTGGGCGTATGTTTTGTTATCGTAAGCTAATGGCAGCTCTGCTTGGGTCAAGAAATGGAGGAAGGTGCGGAAGGGTGAGGGAGGTGGGTCGGGTTGGAAATGACTCTGCATTTTGGAACATACCTTCGTGTGTTGCTATCATGGTGGAAGGAGGAGCCTCGGGAAGAGATCAGGGAGGGATCTGGGGGCATCTGGGGGGCACTGAAGGTAATGGGTCAGGCGGAATATACCGAAATGTTGGATGACGACGTAATCGCGTTTATGGAGAAGAAAAATATGGTGATGAAAAATAAGAAGAGAGAGAGAGAGAGAGAGAGAGAGAGAGAGAGAGAGAGAGAGAGAGAGAGAGAGAGAGAGAGAGAGAGAGAGAGAGAGAGAGAGAGAGAGAGAGAGAGAGAGAGAGAGAGAGAGAGAGAGAGAGAGAGAGAGAGAGAGAGAGAGAGAGAGAGAGGAGAGAGAGAGAGAGAGAGAGAGAGAGAGAGAGAGAGAGAGAGAGAGAGAGAGAGAGAGAGAGAGAGAGAGAGAGAGAGAGAGAGAGAGAGAGAGAGAGAGAGATATGAGGGCTAGAGAAACACGCGTTCTGGCTAATAAATCTTCTGAAGGAATGCAATTGACGAATATCACAGCAGTTTGGTTTTAAACATCTCCGTTATCAAATGTTGTGAGAAGATTGATTAGATAACCTGGTGGTAAGCAAAACTTAAGGAAAAGCGTCACAAAGCCTCATAAAAGTTGAGCGTGAGAGGCTGTAACCCAAGGGGAGACTGCAGAGATGAATGAGGCGGCTTGGAGGCATCCATAATTAGAGAAGTCCCGTCCTATACCGATGTGGTGTAGTGGATCTACTGAAAAAAAAGGAGTTTGTTGCTCCGTTATTTTCACTACATTTCATTACTTGTATTTCTGTTCTGGGTGCTACTAAGTAATGTTTCTCCTACTAAGAAAAGCCTAAACCAAAGTAAAAATGGTTTTTGAAAATTGTTAAGATTTGACGGCAGAGTGTATAGAAATGCCATAGTGGACAGGACATCACGTCGCCAGGTAATATTGTTTTGCAAAGGGAAACATCATCTGTTGCAGAAAGTCTATTGGAAAGTAATGAAATAAGAGGCCAGAGAAGTAAAGATCCCAGAAAATGGAGGACATTGAGATTTAAGAAAAAAAAAAAAAAAACATGTTGTGATAAAGAACGAGGGGTATAGCTCGTTTGAAAGCGAGCATGCTTCTGGATTCTCTTTGCAATCGTCGTTACAGCGATGCCCTTGGCCCTCAGCTGAATAGAATTGTCAAGAGTTATCTTGAGCACAATTCGTAAAGGCTATCATCATATCCTAGAAATTATATAGTCTCAACCCCCTTGCTATGGTGATGCCTCATCAATGGAATAAAATTATCTGTCATTAGGCAGAGCAAAACATTCAAATGACCTCACCGTATGGAAGGAGTTGCATCTACGATAGTGTTCAGGAAGATTTACAAGGCGGTTCCGAGGTGAAAGCAGACTAAATAGACCTTATGGTAATCAAAAGACTTTCAGAGTCTACTGACTAAACCAGAGCCGTGAGACAATGTGAAGAGAGAAGGAAGTTAGTGTCTGAGGTCTGAGTGTCGTAGGGTCGGGGAGTTTTTCAGAAAGGGAAGGGGCCGTCTCTCGTCTAAATATCAAGGTTGGCAGACGGCCCAGCGGGGGGAGGTATGTGGTGGCAGTGCTGGCAGTGATGCATGTGACTGTGGTGGCAGTAGTCACGCCCATGCAGGTAGCGGTGGTGGTTGGTCGTGGTGAGTGCAGTGGTTCTGGTTGGTAGTATGAAAAAATAGTGCTGAAAACGAATGTCTTTAATGACGCATAACGTGATATCACTTTAGATTGTCTTGTATTTGTTTCAGCAATGTTTTTCTTTTCCAATTTTTATCTACATAAGGGGTAGTTATTTATTTCATATGAGACTAATATTGATTATATATATATATATATATACATATATATATATATATATATATATATATATATACATATATATATACACACACACACACACACACACACACACACACACACACACACACACACACACACATATATATATATATATATATATATATACACTCACATGCATACATACAGTATATATATATATATATATACATATATATATATGTATATATATACATATGTATATATGTATATATGTATATGTATATATTAATATATATTCATATATATATATATATATATATATATATATATATATATATATACAGTATATATATGGGAAGTGTTAATATATAGTTTGTTATGTATGTTTGTGTTCATATCTTTTCTTATATCATGTTTTATTCAACGAGTGTATCTTATTTTACAGAAACACGCAGAGTAGGAGGAACATACGCCTCGTCTTCAGCAAGGGCGGAATCTCAAGCCTGACGCTCATATGGCACCGGTCATGAGCTGACACTTCCTTACCCCCTTCAACATGCAGAGCTCCCAGGTCGCGCAGCAGTCTTCCTTCTCCGCCTCCTACGTGAACAGCCACCAAGAGATCACCTCGAGTGCTCCACCTCCTCCACCTCCTCCTCCTCCTCCTCCTCCTCCTCCGCCCGTGCCCCACATCGCCGTCCGGGTCCCGCCCCTTCGCCCATTGCGTTCTTTCGATCGCCGGTGCTCCACTTCGGCCATGCGCGAGAAGGACTCTAGTCCCCGTAGAATGTTTCCGGCCGTCAGACCCCTTGGAGAGTCCGTTTCTTCCCCCAAGACCGGAGCCATGTGTCCCGAGGACTCGGAGGCCACGACGCCTCCTCCGGAAGCGTCAAACCTGGCTGCACAGGGTCCTACTCCTGCATCCGATATGCCCTTTGATCTCTCTAAGAACTCAAAGGAAGCTCGCATGTCTCCGGCCACGAGACCCCTTGACGACACAGACGCTGATCAGCCCCTCGACCTCAGAGTAGACAACAAGAAAAGGAAGCCCGTTGAGGACGAAAACATGAACCTGCTAGAAACACCCACCAAAACGCCGCCTATTATACCAAAGTCTCTTCTTCCTCCTCATCTACCCTCCCCTCCACAAGCACCTATGA
>NC_134780.1:10185826-10205826 GCF_046742065.1 Oratosquilla oratoria | reverse complement strand
TGTGTGTGTGTGTGTGTGTGTGTGTGTGTGTGTGTGTGTGTGTGTGTGTGTGTGTGTGTGTGTGTGTGTGTGTGTGTGTGTGTGTGTGTGTGTGTGTGTGTGTGTGTGTGAGTGTGTGTGTGTATATATATGTATATATATATATATGTATATATGTATATATATGTATGTATATATGTATATATATATATGTATATATATATATTTGAATATCTACGGAGCAGATTCTCTTGTATGCATGTGTTGTTAAAGTCGACAGCATTAAGGAGGTTGTTAATCTTTTTATGGGTATTCTCCAGCTTTCTAAGCAATACTCTGCCATTTGAAAGGTGGGCATAAACCAAGTTTCCAAAATGTTTCATTTATTCAACGTTTCGTCTGCAAAGAGACATCTTCAGGAAAATCTGTAACATAAATATTATCGACATACAGAAATAGAGAAAAAGGTGTTAACCTGAACAAAATTCACAATTATGGAAATAGATATCAATAAATCAGAAATAATACAAATCCTATCTCGATACATAGGCCGTTGGGGACCGCTACTTACAAAAATTAAAGGTCCAAAGAAATGACGAAGGAAATCGTCGGTTGGTGACTTATATATATGAACCTAGCTGGCTTGGGTGGTGGAAGGTGGTAGTGGGGGAAGGATTAGTGGGAGGGGTTGGGTTCTCGTTAAGACGAGAAGTAGAGGGTTGGGGGGTTAGGGGGTTGCGAGATCGGTTAGGGGGAGGATGGATGGAGTGGGTGGGAGGAGGTGGAGGGGGGTTTGGGGCGTATTGACATAGGGTGTGGTCACGGGTGGTGGTGGCTTCACTGCATTGTTAAACAAACCAATGACGGAAATCATGTTGCTTTGGATATTTATTATAGGGCTGTATTCCCTTATAAACATAGCTTCTAAAAGCTTAAGTTTATGTGCATCCCTATTGCTTGCTATAATCCTGGTGTTCTTAACTAGGCATTCACGGGTGGCTGTTTGGTTATGATATTTCAATAAATGATGTTTAATAGCCCCGTTTTGCAAGTGCATTGATATTTTTCTACTGAGACTACATCTAGTATGACCAATATATGATGAATTGCGGGTTACACAGTCCCCGATGATATATTCAAATTCGTACACAATGTTGGTTTTAGACGTGGTCTCAGTGTTACTATTTAAGTTGTTAGTTATTACCAATGAGCTAGAGTAGTATAACGCGGATTTCCTTCTCTTTAGAAACTGGGTGGCAGTTTTTAGTGATGATATCTTTAATGATTTTCTCATCTTTTTTGTAACCCTTGGTGAAGATGTTATGATAGTAGATGTTAATGAATTGGGGCTTAGAGGATGTTTGTAAGGAAAGGTGGTTACACATAATTTTATTACAAATTGCATCAAATTCACTGTTAGGGAAACCATTATTTAACAGAATCTGGCGAATGTGCTGCAGTTCTACATGCAGGGCCTGCCAAGAGGAACAAACTTTGATAGCCCTACGGACATACGCTCTAATCACACTGGTTTTATAATTTAACATCAAGGAAAGGGAGTTTGCCATCCTTGTTCAGTTCAGTCGTAAAGCTAAGACCGGATTCCTCCTGGAGGCGCAGTCTTAATTCCTCGAGAAGGGCTTCTGATTGTGTGCACACAAAGATGTCGTCGATGTATCTGTAGTATATTGATGGTTTGATAACGCCATCCTGAAAGACTGCTTCCTCTACTGCCGACATGAACGCTTGGGCAAAGAGTACTCCCAGGGGTGAGCCCATCGCTATCCCGTCGTGCTGGACATACAACTTTCCCTCCGGACATTTAAAGGGGGCCTCAGTAGTGCAGATTTTCAGCATCTCTTCCATTATGTGCCTCGGGATGGTTGGAGGGGGGAAATCTGCGTGTTCATAAACATATTCCAGAATGATGTTAATAGTCCTAAGCACAAATACATTTGAAAATAAACTAGCAGCATCCAACGATGCTAGAAAGCCGTTAGGCTTATTATCCATTAAGATGTCTATGAATTCATCTCTAGATTTTAAAGAATAAGTATTAGGGATATAAGGAGAAATTATATCATGCAGAGTTTTAGCTACGCTATAAGAGGGGGTAGGGATATATATATATATATATATATATATATATATATATATATTTATATATATATATATATATATATATATATATATATATACACACACATTTATGTAAGATGGGGAGGAGCATGATAATTTTTTAAAGCAGTGAAAGAAATTAAGAGAGGAAAGGGAGATATTAATGGAAAAGGAGGCGGTATGGGGAAGTTAGGCAAATTATTTTGGAGTGCTATTGAACGTAGAATAGGCTAGGATTGGTGGTAGAAAAAGGAGACACTACGAAAATGACGGTAATGGTTGAGGAAAATGAAATGGAAATAAGAAAAGTTGAGTTGCAAGTAGCTCTGAAAATGATGAGAACAGGTAAGGCACCTGGTCTAGATGTATGGGATGAAGGGGCTATGAGTGTTTATGTGTAAATAATGTTTTGACTCAGTCCGAAGTGCTTTCTCCCTGTCTTCTCTTTTTCTTCGTGATGGGATGGAGAGGACGAAAGCTTACCGATTAAGTGAAGCGGTCTTATTGTAGATGTATTGTGTTCTGCTACATTGCTTCTGATCTACAGCAGTGGGCAGGATACAGGGATGACCCGTCACCCATGAAGAGCTGGGATGAGGGGGAAGGGTGGGGGATGTGAGTAGGTACGTGCCTTTGACTTGGGTACATCCCTTATTAGGGGGAAAGAGCTCTTGGTAGACACAAACACACAAACACACACACACATATTTATACATGTATATGTATATATATACATATATATATATATGCAGAAACCACTTGGAAAATAAAACAAATGAATACTGAACGTTTTCGTCTATTCAAGACATCATCAGGGTACAAATAATACAAAAAAAAAAAAAATGACCAAAGGTCATAATATGTACATGGTGGTATAGGAACTGGGAAAGGTCCAATGTTACCCGATTCCAGAAGAATTATTTACAGTCTTTTTAATAATAAAATTATCTAACTTATACAAACCTAAGCTTAAATTTTATTATTTTCAAAACTATTTTTAATGTAACATGATTCAATAATGTTCCTTTCTACAATATTATGACATGATGTAATAACTTTTGTGTTTTGCTAGTCAATACTATGGGAAACTTTTTGGTGGACGAAAAGTCCGCTTGACATTTGACCCGTTCTTATATTGTATTTGTGTTGACTAATCCTTTTGTTTAAATCTTTTCCTGTTTGGCCTATGTACTTAAAATCACACACTTCATAAGGTATACTGTAGATACATCTTTCTTTTTCATTTGAAAATTAAAAAGAAGGATGTTAAGAAAATAAAAAAAATCTATTTGAGGAGGGAGAAGCCGTGTAGAAATAAAATATACTTATCAAAGTAGCTTGGTTATGGTGAATATATATGGTTTTGGGGAAGTTCGTGAACAAACAGACAGATAAACAGAGGCTGCTACTTTATTATAGTAGATATAAATAAAAGATAGTTATCTAAGTACCTTGGGTTATAAGGTTTCAGACTATATATGGTTATAGGGGTCTATCTGCAAAAACCTATGAGTTCGTGAATAATTTCTAACCTAATAATACACCATCAACCTCTAACTCTTAGCCCTAACAATTTTTAATGTTGTGATAGGATATCAGAATTTATATGGTTATGGGGGTCTATCTCCAAAACCCTAGGAGTTGTTCATTAACAAACAAACAAACAGATAGATAGATAGACAGACAAATGAAAGATAATTATCCAAGTACCTTGGGTTATAAGGGTTCAGAATATATATGGCTATAGGGGTCTATCTGCAAAAACCTAGGAGTTCGTGAATAATCCCTAACCTAACCAAACACCACCTAACTTTACTCCTGAACCCTAACCATTACTTTATGAAATATAGTTATCCAAGTACCAGGAGTGATAGGGTATCAGCATATATATAGTTATGGGGGTCTATCTCCAAAACCCTAGGAGGAATTCATGAGCAAACAGACAGACAGATAGACAGAGGCTACTACTTTATTATAGTATATATATGTATATACATTATATATATATATATATATATATATATATATATACACACACACACACTGAGTTAAACACGACAGCATTTTGGCACTGATTAATATTCTTGCTGAGATTTTCAATTTTTCTTACAGTAGGTCTCATTTCAGGAGGGTGGGTAAACACAAGCCTTCCATAGTCTTCCATATTTAATTTGACGTTTCGACTTCAGGGAGTCATCTTCAGAATAGTTACAAGAAATAAGTCACAATTTTTCAAAGCTTCATGATTCACAATTGACAGTAATGTACAGACAACATGGGTTTAAATATATATATATATACATATATATATATATATATATATATGTATATATATATACATATATATTATATATATAATATATGTGTGTGTGTGTATATATATGTGTGTGTGTGTATGTGTGTGTGTGTGTGTGTGTGTGTGTGTGTGTGTGTGTGTGTGTGTGTGTGTGTGTGTGTGTGTGTGTGTGTGTGTGTGTGTGTGTGTGTGTGTATGTATGTGTATGTGTGTGTGTGCATGCGTATGTATGTTCGAGTATATATCATATGTATATACATAGGCAATATGAATTTTTCCAAAATGAATTCCTTCTTTAATTAAGACACAGAAATCGAATTAAGATTCCCTAATTGGGAGAGTGTGGTGGCACAGCAAACCCACCTACTCCCCACCTCACCTTCCCGTACGTTCGTCATGACTCATTTGACAAGACAATGATGGTTCAGTCTGTTTTAAATTCAGGTAACTATAGTTTGTTTTTCTATTGAAGACATACTCAGTGACCAATAGTATATTAGCTTGATATACAACCTACATATATAAGAAAGATATACTCTCTGTTGGTGTATATCAGTGTGGGTATATTTACTGAGGTCATATTTGTCATCTATTCCTGAGATAAATTCTTACAATATGTAGAGCATCCTCAGGTTAACAAGTATTTATTATCTCATGTGGGTCATCATGTATATATAAAAGCGTGTCTATATTTACAAGTATTTTATGTACAAGTATATAATATGCCTACTTGCGTATTTCTTTATTTGTGTGTGTGTTTGTGTGCGTGTGTGTGTGTGTGTGTGTGTGTGTGTGTGTGTGTGTGTGTGTGTGTGTGTGTGTGTGTGTGTGTGTGTGTGTGTGTGTGTGTGTGTGTGTGTGTGTGTGTGTGTGTGTGTGTGTGTGTGTGTGTGTGTGTGTGTGTGTGTGTGTGTGTGTGTGTGTGTGTGTGTGTATGTATGTGTGTGTATGTGTGTTTGCATGTGTGTGTGTGTGTGCGTGTGTTTGTGCGTGTGTGCGTGTGTTGCTATAATAACGTGACTCTATATCCCATACTAAAAGATGTTTGTCGAATCTGTTAATTTCCATCAGTGGTCTGAAAAATATTATCAATTCATCTGTTTGTCTCCTTTCTTTCAGCTACAGCAGATTCAATGTTCATTTACACTTTTTATTTCTTAAAAGCTGGGAACCCAGTTGGTTCCCCCTCATTAATCTTTTTCTTTATCGATTGCATTTTAAATTTTATGTGAACACAATAGTAGAGTGTATTATGCTTGTCTCTTCTTATTTATCATATTTTGTTCATATAGTGGAAAAATACTTTCATGTCCACAAAAATTTGGTTTGCCTCGGAAAAAAAAAATTGATACATATTTGAGGTGGTAAGGTATCTACGACTCTCGCTCTTAAGTGTTTCTCTTATATTGTCTTTTTATTTTTCTCAATGAGTAAAGTATATTTGGTTTTTGGGGGCTTTTAGCAGTTTCCAATATTTTGCACTTTGTCAACAAATTTCACCCTTCACTCCTGCTCTATGAATATTTGGTGCACAGATACTTTGGTATAATTTCTTTAATCTTATTTTCTTTTCCAACTGAATCGTATATCACTATTAAAGGTGTGAGTGTAAATTTTCGTACCTTCCGCCGTGTTATTTATGCTTATCAGGAACATTGTAGTTCTAGAACCTACCCATGCGGGACTCCACTATTAACATTTCATCCCTTACTACTGTTATGTTCTAATCTCTCGGGAAGTCCATAATACATTTAAAGAACTCAGGTCTTAAATGTTCAGTGCAAATATCTGAAGAAGCCACTCAGGCGAAACTAGTTAGGGGTAAAAGTATTTCCCTCAGCCTTTGTTCTCTTTACCACCTATCAACTCACTCCTACATATATATATATATATATATATATATATATATATATATATATATATATATATATACATATATATATGTATATATATATATATATATATATATATGTATATATATATATATATACATATATTATATGTACATATATATATATATATATAAATATATATATATAATTTTTTGCTAAGTTAGTCATTTAACAAATATATCTTTTCATCAACCCTAGATGCACACTTGGCCATATTTGAATTGTAGAGGTTTTATATTACCCATTTCGTCTCCATTTATCTAGCATTCATGAATCAAAATTGTTTCTGAAAAAAACAAATATTATATGGGCTTTGTCCAGGTGATTTATTTTTTGACTCGACAACTTTCATCAGTGGAAATTCTAATGTACTTTTAGTGATTTTTCCTATGGGGCACATTGACATCGAAGATTCATTATTGTTTGTTTTAATTGTTAATATTAGGGTAAATCTCGAGGGAGGTTCTTCCTTTACTCATGTCACGTCCCTCAACCATTATCTCATTATGTTCCCCATTGCATTGTTCAATAAATTATTTCCCCACAATGATTCAGAGCCACCTGTTTCAAGGTCCTCTAAA
Source organism: Oratosquilla oratoria (assembly GCF_046742065.1). Lineage (NCBI taxonomy): Eukaryota > Metazoa > Arthropoda > Malacostraca > Stomatopoda > Squillidae > Oratosquilla > Oratosquilla oratoria. The sequence continues at coordinate 10,198,960 of NC_134780.1, read as the reverse complement.
TTTATTTCGTTGGAGTTTATATCGCCTATTAAGATTATATTATAACTTCAATTTTTTTTTCTTCAAAATGACAGATGTTTCACTAAACAACATTTGGTAACCGTCATCATTATAAGCTATTGTCTTGGGTGATATATAAGCTATGATGAAGTCTCTTATCTTTTCTTTTATAAATATCAGATACGCAGTTTCAGCCTTTCTTTCACTCAGTACTCGGTGTTATCACTATCTATCTTATCATGTCTAAAGAATGTGTATCTGCCATTTCCTAGTTACAAGTCAACATTTCTTGCTGATTAATTTCGATTCAGCACAAATATCTGGTTGATTAGTTGCTACATGATAGTGTATTTATGACTAGACTGACAACAAGAAATTTCCATTTATATATTCTCTATTATTTATTTATTTATTTATTTATTCATTTATTTATTTATTTATTTATTTATTTATTTATTTATTTATTTATTTATTTATTTATTTATTTATTTATTTATTCATTTATTTATTTATTTATTTATTTATTTATTTATTTATTTTTTATTTTTTTTTTATTTTTTTTTTTTAATCTATTTTTTTTATTTATTTATCTATTTGTTTATCTATTAATTTTTATTCTCTCCCCTACATATATTTGTCCTATTTCAATTTAGATAAATTTATTTAATTTCAGGTCTAATATTATCCAAATAAAATATCTCACTTTTAAACCTTGGCTTCTTTACAAAATCCCTCATGTTTTATCATTGTCATTTTATTTAGACAAAAAAGACTATTCATTACATTTATCTGACAGTTTACAAAACAAACTAATTACTCAATGTACCGTTGTTATTCAAAGGTGAAGAATAGCAGCAATTTGGAGGTGAGTATTAAAGGAGAGAGGTTTGAGGATGTGTCTATCCTACCATTATCACACGTCTGACATGTGATCCACATTTATATAAAGGGTGCCCGATAAGCACTAGCCTTTGGCAATACCTCCAATCTTGCTAATCTCCACATTTCCTAACCATAAACATTTGACTCAGACAATGTAACACATCACAACAACGTACATCACGCCATCGTCCAACGAAGTTATCGAAACAAGTACCTTATGTCACTAGACAGTTCATTAAGCATTTCCGTAAACCCAGCAAGATATATCATATGTAACTCCAATACATACATCATGTCAAGGCACATCCACAAATTATATTACCAAACCCATTACAATACAACTAATACACATATATTACTGTATAAATACGAAATGTAAGATATATCTGACAACCTACACCTGACATGCTTAGATAGGAATTTCTCTTATATAGACGGGCGACTGCGTCGCCAGAGACAGAAGCGACTAGGGAAGCCACTCTCCCTTAGACTTAGAGACTCGGTAGGGAAGATATTTTCCCTTTGGGAGACTATATCCCAAGCTGTAAATATTATCTCTCCAAATAAAAAAAATAAAAAAGCCCAAGTGTGTATATCTCTCCCTGCTCACCCACAGTGTAGCCCAAACTAACGGCTACAAGTGGATAGCTTTAAATACTTGGGGGCGCATGTGGCGGAAAAATGAGGAGTGGATGTGGAGATAAATTGCAGATTGAGAGAAACAAATAATTGCCTTGAGGGATTAAAAGACAGTAATGAGAAATAGACATTTGGGAATGGATATTAAGAAGATATTGTATGAAGGCGTGATTGTGCCGACAGCTCTGTAAGGGGCAGAAACATTTTATCTCAAAATTGTTTGAGATGAAATGTCTAAGAAGTATGATAGGAGTTACTAGGTTCAATAGAGTGAAAAATAAGGGGGTGAGAAGGAGAGCAAGGGTAGAAAAGCATTTGGGCGATAGGGTTGATGAAAGAGTATTGGGATGTTTTAGCCATATGGAAAGAATGGGTGAAGAAAGATTAGTAAAAGGGTTACAAAGGATTACAAAGGCGGGGCATGCCGACAGGAGACCTTTTGGGCCATATCTAGGTCCAATGTGAAAAATAGAAATCATAATAATGATAAATGAATAAATAAAAACTATGATAATGTGAATAACAAATAGAATACATAGATAAATGCATGGGTATAGTTAAATAATAAACAAACACGTAAATAGTAAATGATAATAAATTGACATAAAGTGTGGAAGGCAAGGGTGGATAGAGGGACAGAAAAGGGCGACCGAGGATGAGATGAATGGATGGGGTAAAAGGGGCTTCGAGAAAGAGGCAATGTCTCTTGACAAAGGAAGGCAGAAGACAGAAGATAGGGGTGAGTGGAGAATGGATGCGTATGGATGAAGTTGTGATGCATGGAAGGGAGTGGCTGTGGAATGGGGTGGTTAGAGAGTGGTTATGTATGAATGATATTCTGACGCAGCCCGAAGGAATTTCTTCCCGTCTTCTCTTTTTCTGCATGAGGGGACAAAGAGAGACGGGGGGGAGGCATCGTCGATTAAATGAAGCGGTATTGATGTGGATTTGCCGTGTCGTGTTGCATTGCTTCTGACCCAGGGCAGTGGACGAGATGCAGAGATAACCCGTCATCCAGAAGGAACCAAGAAAAGAGAGAGAAAGAGAGAGAAAGAGAGAGAGAGAGAGAGAGAGAGAGAGAGAGAGAGAGAGAGAGAGAGAGAGAGAGAGAGAGGGGTGGTGAATGGGAGTGGACTGGATGAGAATGAAAAGGGTGCGAGAGGAATTATGCCATTGGCTTTGGCTACCTCCCTTCTAAGGGGGAAAAAGCCTTTGGTATAGGTCTGAATGTATTTACAATATAACACTGAATTACAACGGACGCGCTACAATTCCAACATAATGATGTAACTTGAATACAACTTTAGTTAGGTCATGCACGTTTTTGTCGTTTAGAATTTTAGATGCAATGTCTCTAATATTTTTCATTGCACGTGTGTGTGCGTGTATATATATATATATATATATATATATATATATATATATATATATATATATATATATATATGTGTGTGTGTGTGTGTGTGTGTGAGTGTGTGTGTGTGTGTGTGTGTGTGTGTGTGTGTGTGTGTGTGTGTGTGTGTGTGTGTGTGTGTGTGTGTGTGTGTGTGTGTGTGTGTGTGTGTGTGTGTGTGTGTGTGTGTGTGTGTGTGTGTGTGTGTGTGTGTGTGTGTGTGTGTGTGTGTGTGTGTGTGTGTGTGTGTGTGTGTGTGTGTGTGTGTGTGTGTGTGTGTATGTGTGTGTGTTTGTGTGAAATTAAATCAAAATATTTTTTTACATCATTCAATTATATTTTTTCCTTTCCTGATACGTTCAGAAAGTGCATAGACACGCAGTACAATATCGTCAATCTACTTGCACTTCTTTATATTCAGTATGTTGTGCCAATTATGTGCACTGCAGAATAAGAATGCCAATTAGATACATAAAAGCGCTGCATAATACTTCAAATTATTCACACATTGCTATCACATGGAATTTGTTGTTGCCAGCATGCTACACTTTATATACGTCTTGTCCCATTATTAAAATATATTAATACATTTTGACTAAGAACTGCTCAGACACGTAGTGTACATGTAATATCTTTATAAGCAATAGACACACATCTTGCGAGGGACTCATTGGGAGTATAGATGTCCTCATAAATTGACTTCTAAGTCCATAGTTTACATAGAAAAACTGTCGCTTGTGTTTGATCTAGTTTGTCGCCATTGTGAAAAAAATGGGATTTTTTTTTTTTTTAACATTAAACATTTTTTATGCGACCATATGTTCCTTGGCTAGTAATTAGGTCAGAGATTAAAAAGAAATTCAAGTTCGTAAAACCAGTCTCAAAATTTAGGGCTTTATTCGTCTCTAGTTTTTACAAAATTACATCCTGATGTACCATGGTAAGTAATAGGATACAAAATAATCCAGTTAATTAAGAAATGAAAACAGAAACGCACTATAATGAGTAGCACTTGGGCCCTGCTCACACTAGCGGTTTGAACCGCGCGGAAGCAGCATTGGTACCTCATACTCAAGGAAAAAACGCGCGGTTGTGTATGAACGCCTCAATTTATTTACATTGTAATCGAACCACCGCAATTGAAACCCCTTGTGTGAACAAGGCCTTAATGTACTCACTCGCTGTTAAGTGTGTATTGCATTTAACTTCGTGGTACTTGTTCGGTAAGTCTTACAGTTTGGTTTAGTTTATTTCTGTATGCCAGGTATCACTTTCTCTGGCTATTTTCGGGATTTATAATTTGTCTTAGAGGCAAATCCCTTCTGTGAACTGTTGACATACTCGGAAGCGTGCTGGTCTCGTATTCGCTTAGTTGTGGGTTCGAATCTCGCACTGATCTCATATTCTCAACAGTGACTGTTACCTGCCTCAATAGTCCAAATGCCAATGGCAAAGGTAAAGGCTTCGGCCGCAGCTATGCGTCTGCTGGCGTAGGCTCCTAACCAACCTTGGTAGCAAAACAACTCCAACGTACCTCGGCTACTTCAGTATCTTCTTAGAGTTTTATCTTTATTCTGGTTTCGACCAGGCTACAGCAATCATTTCCTTGATAGTATATAAGTAACAAAAGGGTTGATTGAAGGCAATTGTGTATATATATGTATATATATATATATGTATATATATATGTATGTATACATACATAAATATATGTATATATATACACACATATACATATATGTATATGTGTATATATATGTATATGTTTATATATATATATATATACAATATATACATATATATATGTATATATATATATATATATATATTATATATATATATATATCAGCTGATTTGGCCATAAAAATAAATGAATGAAAGAATGAATGAATGAATAGATGAATAAATAAACAATAAATAAACACATAAATAAATAACAAATAAGCAAACAAATACGTAAATGAATGAATGAATGAATGAATGAATGAATGAATGAATGAATGAATGAATGAATGAATGAATGAATGAATGAATGAATGAATGAATGAATGAATGAATGAATGAATGAATGAATGAATGAATGAATGAATGAATGAATGAATGAATGAATGAATGAATGAATCAGTCAATTAATCAATAATTTTTATAAAATAATCAAACAAATAAATAAGTAACTAAGTAAATAGGTATAAATAAAAATCTATATAGCTATATGAATAAAAATGAATAAATAGATAGATATATAAAGAAAGAAATAAGTAAATGAATAGATAAAAAAAAAACGCAACAAGATGGATAAAAAATAATAGTCAAGTGATTTTGTTTTAGGCCAAGGCCCGACAATTTTATTCAGCCTAGAAGGACACTTCTGGGCGTTAATGGGCCAGGACCAAATTTACTGCTCAGATACGGTTGTGAATCTATTCCCAAGGTGTCGACTCGAAGCTTGTAAAGGATCTCTGGGGCAACTGAGCGTTGCTGTGCCTGGGCCAAGTTAAGCTGTCGTGAGTCTTTCATTACGTCGAAAGATTTAACGTCTCTCGTGATCTCTTTATCTGCTTCTTTGAGTTCTCAATTCTGTTCTCGTTCGTTGCCATTAGGATGTAAATCCCACACGGAACATCTTCGATTCGAATAAAGAAGAAGTTATGTTGCACGTAAAGGGTTTATGTACAAAAGTATGAATATATGTTTATACAGAATGGGTTGGCCATGTTATGTCTAATCTCTTTGTTACTGAAATTTTACTAGAATGAAATAATAAATACCTGTTGGTAAGGAAGGAGTATTGGTCTCCTGAACCCAATGACCCTCTCCGCAGAATAGTTTCTTTTTGATAACATATTGCGCCTTTATTCACTTCAGGGGAACTGAGTTGGAGTAAAAGATATTCCCAATTAATCGAGAGGCAGTTCTGTTGCAATCTGAGTCTGTAACTCAGTTGAATGAAGTCCTTATACGTTAAGAAATAATAAATGAATAAATTAAACTTACAGTACTACGTCACCAGTTGAAAAGGTCAGAGAGCTTGACAAGAGATAAATTCTGTGTGTGTGTGTGTGTGTGTGTGTGTGTGTGTGTGTGTGTGTGTGTGTGTGTGTGTGTGTGTGTGTGTGTGTGTGTGTGTGTGTGTGTGTGTGTGTGTGTGTGTGTGTGTGTGTGTGTGTGTGTGTGTGTGTGTGTGTGTGTGTGTGTGTGTGTGTGTGTGTGTGTGTGTGTGTGTGTGTGTGTGTGTGTGTGTGTGTGTGTGTGTGTGTGTGTGTGTGTGTGTGTGTGTTTGTGTTTGTGTGCGTACTCATGCAATTCAAACAAAGCTGGTGTGCTTTGCAAAATAGTACATATGGTCACACGACAGAAACATTAAACCAAAGACTGACTTTCCACATGCAAAACAGAGCTATTAAATCTCACATCATAAAAACACAGAACACCACCACTACACAGGACCAGCTGAACGAAAACATAATTATAATCTCAGATAACAATGACAACCGTTTGTCTTAGCGATTTCAGTCGCTACATACATACATACATACATACATACATACATACATACATACATACATACATACATACATACATACATACATACATACATACATACATACATACACCAAACATCCTTTCTTTCATATAAGAGGAGTGGCTGAGTCAAAGTACATGCCACACACACTTGTCATGCACACTAAAGCCCACTCAACGCTCTTTTTACCTCAACTCCTTGTGGATGAAAGACCATTTCTGTCTTCCGCCACGTCACCTTGGTAGAGTATAATTCAACACCTGAAGCTGGTTTACCGCACCGCTTTATTATCTGACTAATTTTTTTTCCAACCAATCAAAATATTTTACAGAGCATATGGTTCTAGTCATCTTTTCGTTCACTCATAATACTTCCATTCATTCTTATCCTTTGCAGTCTCTCTTACCTGCTCGACAGGCCTTTTATGTGCATCCAAGGCTCCCTTTACCCCCATATATGTATCTTATTCTTAAGCACACTCCATCAATTTGTATTTTCCATGAACTCTCTGCTAGTCTTTCCCCACCTAATCTTTTTCATATATACAAAGAACCTCAGGACTCTTTAATCTACCGTATTCAACAACTATTTTTATCTAAACATAGAGATGAGTTAATGTATTGGCAGCCGTTTTGAATCACGTCTCTCTTTGGATATATTTTTATCCAGAAACCTTCAACTAGTAATAATGTCCCAAGTATCATTTAGGTTTCGTCCATAAACGATTAATTTTTTTTAAATTAAATCGTATGTATGTTATTTATTACATGTATATTCAAAAGTCGTATATAGAATTGTAAGCTCCGTGTAAAATATTGATATGTACTGTATACACATAAATTTTTTTGTTTATGCTTTTGTGTGATACCTAGAGTTATCACTTCAAAATAGTAAATTAAGGTAATTTTGTTTGCTGCTGTAGGCTTCATTGACGAAGAAAAATCCATAGTAATACAGATATAATTTAGTTTTCATTATACTGCATTTCATAGAGTACCCCGAAAAAATATAAAGAAAATGGTCATTGTCTTTTGAGTTTAATTATTTAACATTCTCAAACTAAATGAGATCCTTGATGCTTTCATAATTAATTTACTAATTTATAATATTGTATTATTTTTGTGATGGGAGAATACATATCAAGAAAGTCTTATAAATCAAAGGGTTCTGCTATAATTCATATTTATATAATCATTATTAGGTATTGGTTATAAGAACTTTTATCTATTTTGTATCAATTATAAATAGTTCTATTCTTTAAGTATTTTATTTGCCTCTCTCTTACAAAAAAAAAAAAAAATCAACAAATACTTCATGTTGAGTGGACATCGACCTGGATTCCATCTACCAATATTTCATTTTATTCTGGTTCTAACTTTAAACTAGAGAAGATAGTCTAGCGTTTGTTACAACACAATCTAAACACCGAAGGGTAACAAATACTGAGTAATTCTAAAAGGAAGTTTGCACCCCCACCTCAGAAACCTTCTTTATGGAGCCAAGTCAAATAAGGTTCAAAATTACTTTATCGCAGACACGGTAAGCAAACATATTCATTCAAGTCGCATATCATAGTGGCGACAGCCTTGTCCACTTCTTCAAGTACTTTATGAGGGCATATCAACAGAACCCAGAAGCTCGAGTTAACTGAAGAGAGACAAAGAAGCCTATCATTCCTTATAGAGACGATAAGCAAATTACTCTTCTGGTTTTCATCAGCTGCACATGAGGTGACGCTCATAACTGAATGAAATTGTCTGGTGGCAGTTGAAAAATTAGAGAAGTTATATCACGCGAAAAATAGAATAACAGACATATATTTTGGTTTTACTAAACAGAAAGCGCCATTCACCGTCAGCTGATAAGATCAACTGTGTGAAACGTTTTTACTGTGAGATATATGGTAAGACGTTAATATTCGAAGGTAAGATTTCATGAGTAAATAACTAGTGATAGCTAGATTCAATAATGTATCAAAAATGCACCTAATCATGCAACGAACTTAATCCACTGATCCACTGTGAAACTCTCGTTTCACTCCCCAGCATTTTCATTTCGACTCATGTTGACTAACAAGCAGCTTCTGCCGTCACCTTTTGCCGTATGTAGTAGAAAAAAAAATAGCGAGAACCAAAGAGAGACATTAGCAACCGTTTGGGGCATCAAACCTAAGTCTTCGTGGTTAAGAGAGGAGATCAAAGTCCAGTGTAGGTGTGTTCATGAGCTGAGTGGTGCAAGAACTTGACGGTATGTACTTAGGTCATTATATAAAATCGGGTCACCGTTTCGACATAGTCTGAGTGACGGGTGACCCAAGATCGGCCCTGAACAAAACTCGGTCTTGTGTTTCGAGACCGGACCAATGCATTTGAAATCCCTCTATATTTTATGTCCCTTCTTCTTTTGTTTTCTGCCTTCCTTCTCTTTTATTCTCTCTTTTTTATTTCTCTTTTGCCTTCTCTCTTTAACTTTCTCCCCTATCCCACTACCTTCTCTTCCTTCACTCGTTTCTTATGAGCTCTTAGTTTATCCTACATTTCTACTTCTATCCATTCTTATATGCCATCCCCTCTCCTTATTCTTCTTTCTTCCAATACTATCCTCCTCCTTCTCTCTCATTTTTTCTGCTCTCTCCTTCTCTTTTTCTATTCCTCTTCATTTCTATCCGCGTTTCTTTGGCTTTCTTTATACCTTGACTCTCTTGGATCCTTTTCTTACATCTCTCTTTCTTGAATTCCTACACTCTTCTCCAATTCTGCATTACCTCATTTCCCTCTTCTTCCTTTCCTCCATCCTCCTTTTCCCCATCCTCCTCTTCCTACTCTATCTCTTCTTTTGGTTTACCACCTCCTTCGTCTCTCATCAATCTTCTACTTTTCCTCCCTCCATCCCTCTCCATTCTTCCACTATTTTTTATCCTGACAGTCCTCCCTCTCCAAATATTTACAATTCTATAAACTAGTTTCCTCCACACTCTTTCCTCTCCTCCTTTCCTTCTTTTTTCCTGTTCTCCCTCCCTTCCTCTACTTTTATTCTAATTCCTCCATTCCCTCATTTCACCCTTCTCTCTCTCTCTCTCTCTCTCTCTCTCTCTCTCTCTCTCTCTCTCTCTCTCTCTCTCTCTCTCTCTCTCTCTCTCTCTCTCTCTCTCTCTCTCTCTCTCTCTCTCTCTCTCTCTCTCTCTCTCTCTCTCTCTCTCTCTCTCTCTCTCTCTCTCTCTCTCTCTCTCTCTCTCTCTCTCTCTCTCTCTCTCTCTCTCTCTCTCTCTCTCTCTCTCTCTCTCTCTCTCTCCCTTCTCTCTCTCTCTCTCTCTCTCTCTCTCTCTCTCTCTCTCTCTCTCTCTCTCTCTCTCTCTCTCTCTCTCTCTCTCTCTCTCTCTCTCTCTCTCTCTCTCTCTTATTACCTCCACTCACCCATTTTTACATCTTCTTCCTTTAATCTTTTCTCTTTCTCTCCTTCCTTTTTCTTTCTCTCCTGTCTCCATCCTTAACTTCCTTTCCATCTACTTTACTTCTTATATTCTCCACTCTCTTCTTCCCTCCTTAATTTCATTCCTACACCACTCCGTCTCACTTTCTACATACCTCTCTCTCTCCGTCTCTCCCTTCTCAGTATCATAAACCACAATTCCGGAGGATTATCTTCACATCGCTGTTTCATGCTCGTCCCAGCTTCCCCGTTATGTCCCCAGTCCAATTAACAGTCCGTTCCAATTAACAGCTGAGTGATTTAATGACAGCTGTTACATCAGATACGAAAGAAACTTTCAGAGACTTACGCTACGCTACCTTGAGTCGGTGGCCCTTCTGCGGAACGTCGGATTAGTGAAGTGAACAGGAGGAGGAGAAAGAGGAGGAGGTGGGTGAGAAATAAGAGACAGGAAGTGGAGGAGGAGGAGGAGGAGGAGGAGGAAGAGTATGAGGAGGAGGAACAAAAAGAGGAAGAAACACTTAGGAGGAGGTGAAGGACAAAGAGATGGAGAAATAACGGGATAAGGAAGAAATGAAGAGGAGGGGAAGTAGGAGGAGGAAGATGAAGAGTAGGAGGAGGAAGAGAAGCAGCGGCAGTGGAAGAGAGGGAGAGAAGAAAAAGAGAAGAGGAAGTTGAGAAAGAAGATAAAGATGAGGATAGGACTAAGGAGAAGGATATGGTGGAAAAGAAAAGGGGAGAAGAAGAAGAGGAAGGAAAGGAGGAGGAGGAGGAGGAGGAGGGAGAATAATAGCAGGAGATGGAGAAGAAGGGGAGGGATAAGGTTAAAGGAATAGTAGAAAAGAGGAAGATAAAGAGAAATACAAATATAAAGAGAAAGAGAAAGAGAGGAGTAGGAGGAAAGAAGACAAAAGGCTAGAGAGAAAAAAATAGAAAAAGAGAAGACGGTGTTGTGGGGAGGAGAAAGAAAATGAGTAGGAAAAGAAGGAGTAACGTGAAGAGAAGGAGTAGAAAGAAGAGGAGAAGGAAGAAGTGAAGTAGGAAGAAAAAAAAGAGGTGGGAAAAGAGGGTGAAGAGTAACTGGTACTGGAGGTGAAGAAGGACGAGAGGATATACAGTATAATGAGGAAAAGAGGAGGAAAAGGTATAAAAAGAGGAACAGAAGAAGAACTGGGAGATGATAATAAGAATGATAAGAGAAAAGAGGAGGAGGAGAAGAAGGAATAAGAGAAGGGGTTCGAAGGTAAGGAGGAGGAGGAGGAGAAGGAGGAGTGGAAAGATGAAATTAAAAATAAATCTTCATCGGGTTTCCATCTATGGGGACAATATTTCCTTGAAGAGATGTATTGTATTTTGTTGATAGTAACTAACATTTCTGTCTAGAGCAAATATATTGCGCAAAGAAGGTGAATTTATACAGGTTGTTAAGAAAAGATGTAAGAAGCTTGGCAGATAAGAGAGACAACAGAAGATGAAAGTGGTCAGAATTTTTTTTCTGAAATTAATCTATAATCATGAATTAATACTGCGACTGGTCCATAGTCATGTCATTAAAGCTCTTAAAGTGCTGACTGCATAAAATTTACGAAGTCAATATCTCATGAGAAGAGAGAGAAGAGGGGAACGTGGAGGATACAAAGAAGGTTAAAGAGGTGAAGTATGAGACGGAGAAGGTGTAGTAGGAGACTTGGAGGAGGAGATGTGGAGGTGGAAGGGAGTAAAATGAGAATAATGAGGAGGTTGAGGACAACTTGGACTTGGACGAGGAGTGGGAGACGGAGGAGGAGATGTGGAGGTGGAAGGGAGTAAAATGAGAATAATGAGGAGGTTAAGGACAACTAGGACGGGTAGCAGGGACAAGTAACTACTGAAGTTTAAAATGAACCTTTCGTTTTCGCCTGATGGATTGAAAGCTGAGCATGCCACGGAGCCAGACTTGAGATTAAAGACTACTTTAATTGTTGGAGGGAGAGAGAGAGAGAGAGAGAGAGAGAGAGAGAGAGAGAGAGAGAGAGAGAGAGAGAGAGAGAGAGAGAGAGAGAGAGAGAGAGAGAGAGAGAGAGAGAGAGAGAGAGAGAGAGAGAGAGAGAGAGAGAGAGAGAGAGAGAGAGAGAGAGAGAGAGAGAGAGAGAGAGAGAGAGAGAGAGAGAGAGAGAGAGAGAGAGAGAGAGAGAGAGAGAGAGAGAGAGAGAGAGAGAGAGAGAGAGAGAGAGAGAGAGAGAGAGAGAGAGAGAGAGAGAGAGAGAGAGAGAGAGAGAGGGGGGGAGGATCTACTGAACCGGATGGTATATATTCTTTATTTTTTGTTGCTGCCAGGCTCTGTTATTCATTTCTGTAGTACCCTCATGGTAGGAAAGAGGGAAAATATCTGCTGGGCTCCTATCATTCCAGTTTAGGAACTATTCTGTGTACCTAAAATTAACATAAAGAAGTTAATGATAGAATGAACACAGCATCAACCGTGAGTAGATGTGTAACAGTGAAAGTAAGAGGGAGTTTAAAGAATTAAGGAGTTTATCATACTCAGGAGGGTAACCAGATTAAAAAAAGCCTTGATTAAAAAAGAAAATTAAAGAATAGGATATTTGCTAAGATGTATGAGATGCCTGTGCATGTATATCTTGAAAATTTGGAGTACAGATATATACTTATCATTTATTCGATTTAACGTCGCGAACTCCCCTTATAAGGAGGCTATGACGGTGACCCTTGTAAATAACTTTGTAGTGTGGAATCTAATAAACCTGGACCTTGGTCCAACTCGCTGGCGGTAGAATTTGAAAGACCGTCACCTCTACCTCCGTCACAAGTAGCGTCGCTCTAGCCCGCTCGACCAACAAGCATCTATTTATTTTTATAACTTATGTTTATCTATGAAGGAAACTCAAAATCTCTGTACGGGGGAACAGATTCAGAACCTTGGGGACACAAGACGTACCAAACTCCCTTTTATTTGAAGCATATTCATGTATATATACATATATATATATATACATATATATATATATATATATGTACCTAATGGGTAACTAATGCATACATCCACCCCACATCCATCCCACATCCATCCCACATCTATCCTACACCCATCCCACACAATCCCACTCCCAATTATTTTCCCTCTATATTTCAACTCATAATAGATGATGAGTGAAACTTCATTTTCTTTGTGTGAAGGCTTCCCAAAATGATGTAAAAAATATAAAATATTGTTCTGTTCCTACGACTATGCGTTTCCATGTTTAATGTGCTTATGGCTCCTTGTGCT
>NC_134780.1:10163326-10165826 GCF_046742065.1 Oratosquilla oratoria | reverse complement strand
TCTATAATAATTTAATTCCACTCCAAGTATTTATCGTATACATAGAAAATATTCTATATGAATATTGATATAGTATATGTAAAAATATTCTAAACAAATGCGACATTATAATTTCAAGAATATATATAAGCTAAGAGATAATATTGTATAAATAAGTTCCTATTATGATATCCTTTGATTCTCTCTTTCTCTCTCTCTCTCTCTCTCTCTCTCTCTCTCAATCTGCCTCCTCCTCTGCCGCCCGAATCTCTCTCCTCCATCATGCATGAACGATTAGTCTACCATTAGTACCCTAGTGTGAAAATCTCACTGAAAACCTTTGGGTTTTATCCTTAAGATAAGACAGGTGGTTCAGTATGGCGCACAGGTCGACATAAGGTCAGCATGGCTTAGGTAGTAGGTAAACTTGTACTCTTTCCTGGTGTTGCAATGGGCAGTTCGTTAAGAGTACTATATGCACAAGATTTCATTTGCCATATTGAAAATTCCGTCCTAGATACTATTAACCCTTCACCTAAAATGTATCTAAGGTACGTAGACGACATCTTTATTGACTTAGGAGTTGAACAGCTTGAAGACCTTAGGAATACTTTAGAAACTCCTGCCTACGGTTTACTATCAAAAAGAGTGTAAAGAATTAAATTCCTTTTTTAGGTATGCGGGTAGATGGGTCAGATGGCATTTTCATCACTGATGTTTACAGAAAACCTAATGACTCAATAAGGTGTCTAAACGGAATGAGTCAATGCCCTTCTAAGTATAAGACAAGTGTGGCACGAGCATACATTACAAGGGCCTTCAAAATTTGTTCAAACTAGTTTCTTCTTCACCAAGAATTAAACAGGATAAAAGAAATCTTAACTAATAATGGTTTTTCGATGAAAGACATTGGTAAAGAAATAAAAACTAAAGTGGATTTAGCCAACACCACCGTTTTAGATGAAAGTAGTAAATTCAATAATATTAACCTTTACTACCAGAACACAATGTCTTCAGCTTATAAAAAAGATAATGAAAAGGTTCTGAAAGAAATAATAAGAAAGAATTGTAAACCTACAAAAGAAGGGAATAGATTTAATTTAATAATTTATTACCGAAAAACCAGAACATCAACCCTAATCATGAAGAACAATTTGGGCGCACAAAAGGATAAATTAAAACAGTGCAATGGTGTGTACAAATACACTTGTAATTTTAACAAAGACGGTGCGCTTTGTACAGACGAGTATATCGGGTAAACAACACGAACACTTTCTCAAAGACTCACTTTCCACATGCAGAGCGGGGCGATAAAATATCACATGACAAAATCTTACAAAATATCAAGAGAACAACTAAAGAAGAACGCAATGATAATTGATAATGATAATGATAAAACAAAACTTAAATGAATGGAAATAGTGATGATTGTGTGCGGGAACGTAGAGTTATACTCGTATGCGTCACGAGTAGCGGGCTGTTGCTGTGTATTAAACTCGGATTTTAATGGTCTTGTGTCAACTCTGTTTTATTCATGTAAGCAAAATATTTCTTCAATCAGATCCGTCGCTTGTGAGTAATTTTCCATAGTATTTAGAAATGTTGTAATATTCGTTTCCAACGTTTCAACTGTGAAATTATATCATCTTACCATCTATCTTGTCCACTACGTTTGTGAGAACAAATTCCACCTTTTTAATAACTTTGACCACCACTTCTTAAGAAAAATATAAGTATATGTTCTTTAACTAACTGATGATTCATGTTCTCTGAAGTATTCATCCTTCAATCGGTTAGATCAATACTGAACTTTCATTAGTTCACAGATCTATTCATGATTTGATTTCTTGTTATAGCCGTTTATTATATATTTTTTATTTCATATACTTTTTTTCTTGAATTGAGACGTTGTCTAGGAGTCGTGCTCTTTTTTAAGCAGATTGATTGTTCTGCAAATGATGGAATTTACAAAGTCCTCGAATCGTGAGAGAAAATCTCACAATCTCCTATCAGATATCACCTCTTCCTGGTCTCACCCAACAACTAGATTTTGCTCACCATCAGTTGAGAAACATACGCAACTTTATGCAATTCCATATCGAAGTAATATGTATATATATATATATATATATATATATATATATATATATATATATATACATATATGTATATATATACATATATATACATGTATATATATGTATGTATATATACATATATATATATATATGTTATGTATATATAGATATATATATATATATATATGTATATATATATATATATGTGTGTATGTATATGTTTATATACATATCCACTACTTCCTTGTTTACCTGTGTGTATGTGTGTGGGGGGATTTCTATGTACAGTCAGAAATTATGAATTGCTTGAACGTGAATTGTTTTGTCTGCTAATGCCCACAAGTGTCTTTGTAGGCTGGATCAAATTTCCTCTCATTAGCTCTCAGAAGACGACACTAGTCTTTCATGGGTGGAACTGACATTCAGGTAACTGTTTGGCGTTC
>NC_134780.1:10138326-10153326 GCF_046742065.1 Oratosquilla oratoria | reverse complement strand
ATGTATGTATGTATGTATGTATGTATGTATGTATGTATGTATGTATGTATGTATGTATATATGTAAATACTTATCAATGTATGTACATTAGCATTATATTTCCTTGCACGTATGTGGGTATGTGAGCATATGTGTATACTTATCGATGGCTTCTTATATCTACCATATACTATCTTTTAAAACAAAGTAATATACAAGAAAAAAAATCCTTCTTTTCTTTTCCCTTAATCTGAATATTTCTATCACTGTTATGAGCCTCATCTGATCTGCTTTGTGTTCCTTCTGTTCTCGTCTTACATGATCTAAATCTTTTGGTGCTCCTACTCCAATTCTTCCTTGTTTTTTATATTCCTCTTCCTCCAACCAGGTCCAATTTTTTTCTCTGATTTTTCCTGCACGGTCCTGTGGTTCGTCACAGAATAGCAGTAAATAAAAAACCACACTTGATTCTTCTTCTTCTCTTTTTGTTCCTCGGTCGTTCCGCCCTACAAACTTCATTTCCTTTATCACTTCCTTCTTCTACTTCTTGTCCCTTCTTCTCTCTCCCCTCTTCTTTGGTACCTTCTTGTCGTTAGGAATGACTCTGCATCTTCTTTGTTTTGATCTTGGATATATTTAGTGATTTAGTTTTAGTTGTACAGATACATCCTCCGTATACCTAAAATCTACCCGCATCTATGCACATATATATATATATATATATATATATTTTTATATATTTATATATATATATATATATATTTCTATATATCTATATATATTTATATATATATATATATATATATATGTATGTATATGTATATGTATATGTATATATATGTATATGTATATATATGTATATATATAAATATATATATACACATATATATACATATATATACACATATATATAGACATCTATACACACACACACACACACACACACACACACACACACACATACACACACACATACCTATGGCGTCTTGTTAGGATTTCAGAGGGAAATAGGCAAGAGTTTGCTTATCAATAGTATTTAACTAATAGAATAGACTTAGTAACTATATAGTGAGAGCTGGAACAAATAGTAGTTTTAATATTATATTAGATTATTTTATAAATACCGATATCAGGTGGTAAGGGACATGGAACTACCTCGTGTAGGCCTTATGGTCTCTTTCAGTATATTCCATTCATATATTCTTATGTTCTTATAATTGTTCATTTATTTCATAACCATACGTTCTCTTTGTTCATTTCATTATATATTATTCTATTCTATTCTATTCTATTCTACTCTATTCTATTCTATTCTATTCTATTCTGTTCTATTCTATTCTATTCTATTCTATTCTATTCTATTCTATTCTATTCTATTCTATTCTATTCTATTCTATTCTATTCTATTCTATTCTATTCTATTCTATTCTATTCTATTCTATTCTATTCTATTCTATTCTGTTCTGTTCTGTTCTGTTCTGTTCTGTTCTGTTCTGTTCTATTCTATTCTATTCTATTCTATTCTATTCTATTCTATTCTATTCTATCTTAATTTCATTATCATATAATGTCGCTCTGTACTTTTAATGTGGAAAGTTTCATTATTAGCCTGTCTTGGATTTTTTTTTTTTTTTTTTTTGCATTCATACATTTTTTTATATATGTGTGGTCACATCCTCACTGATATAGACACCAATTTTTTATGAATCAGGATTTATTTTTTCTTATATCACGTCCTCATCTATCTAGTGAAATATCATTCTCATTTTCATCAATCATTTATCAACCATTATTCTCTATATATAATTTCTCACCTATAGGTCATCTATTAAGATTATTACATGTCCTGCCCTCGTGCACTTTTTATCCTAGATTTTAAAACTGCTCGAAAAAGGTCTCTTTTTGTTTGGGTTTATTTTCAATATTTTACACTTTTTTATATTTATCTTCAACTTCTGGCACCAATTGCAACTCTTCTATAAGTTATCCTGTTGCAATTTACAATACTCATCACCTTTCACTCTTGTCATGATCCTGGCATTATCTGCAAATCACCATGCCCGACCTTGCGCGAGCTTTGAATTCCAATCCTTCGTTCATAGAAACCAGATTCAAAGTTCGCTCAAGATTATGCCTGATTGTTTGAATTACGTCGCTGTTATGAATTATTTGTTCTATAATCTGCAAATAAGCTTACATATTCCATCCATCATATCATTGATATACATTAACAACATTACTGGTATCAGAACTGAGTCTTGTGGTACTCCACTAATCACATCTCTATAATCCGTCATCTCATCTTAAACTATTGTTTATAGTCTGTTATATATCATATATTTTATTCCAATATACTCCATTTACGTCTCTGGACGTTTTTCAGCTTCCATATTAATCTAATGTGCAAAGTTCTGTGGAAAGCCTTTTCCAACTCCTCTCTCAAGCAGTACATCAGTCACTTAGAAAAATAAAAGTGAGTACACTTGCGTTGAAACAAAATAATGTTTTATTATTTCCAAAATATTCTATCTTGAAAGGACTAATTGGTGTGTTATTCTTTGCAGCTACAAATTCACCATTTTATTTACAACAATTCTCTAATACGATATTTTTTCCTGTGACTTATGTCTTTTCTTAAAATATACAGAAAATGACCATCATTTTTGGGTCAAATGTCTCCACGGACAAGGAGGGCCGGAGAATCCTGTGGTATCAGATTTTTTTTTCCTAATTCCAAAGCCATCTTCCCTTCATCGCAGCATCCCCTTATCGACACTATCTCTCAGAGTCACATTCTCTCGACGACTAACAAAGCTCCTCTCTCCTCTTCGTTTTGCGCCTTCAACCATTTTTCCCATCACACTCTAACCTCCATCTTCCCATTCCCTCATTCCAGCATTACCACCCTGCCCTAGATTCCTTTCAACTCACTTTTTATCATCCCACTCTCTCCTCTTCACCTCATCCTCTTGCCTGAAGCCTCCTCATCTCCGGTTTCTCTTACCCGCTTAAAGACCTGCTCCTCATCGCACCAAGCTCTTTACTTAGGAACATAAGAATAAATGAGACTGCCGGAGATCATAAGGCGTTTACTAATGAGTTTCATATCCCTTACCCCTTTTTCATCCCCATTCATGATTTTATTCAACACTCTTTTAAAACAACCAATAATTTCAGTGCTCACTACATGGTTATTAAGTTTATTCCATTTGATAACTACTCAATTCATGCTCATATCCTTCTTAAGCCTAAACAATTCATCACTTGTCTTTTGCAAATTGTTACTTACCACCCACCCAGTGTTTACTCACCACTTAAACCTACCTCCCAAAACATTCATCCCTCATATCTAAATTTTCAATATTCTACCTTGATACTTGATCTTCGTCCCTCATTCACACAAATTTCCTCATTTTGTATTATTCTCTATTCTTTATTCTCACCTTATCCATTTATCCTTTATACTTTAACGTTGATCCTTTTGGATTCAATCATATCAACCTCACTCTATTCTCCAGTGTATATACACTAATCACGTTTCTATACATTTCATGAATTCATGTGGTGTACCATTCATTCCAATACAGTTGGCTTGCCTCACCTACGCAGGTCACCAGTCTTTCCAAATTTTTATTCCCTCACGTAGCTTCAAACAGCGTTTGAGTTTCTGGAGCTCTTATTGCTTCATCACCATCCATCCTCGTAATAACATACAATCATGAACAACACCCTAAAGCCTGACAGAGCAACCAACAGCCATCTACACCGACCTTCAGATTACTTTAGTTACTTACACCCCGTTACACTCTACAAGCAATCTTGGTTACAACAGCCACCCACAGTCATTTACAGCCCCCTTCAGCCCCCCTTCAGCCCCCCTACACCCCTTTACAGCCACCCACAACCACCTGGGGGCAATCTCAGTTACCATAAAGGTTCTGGGAAGGCACCATACTCATCCGGTGTCCCGCAGCTTCGTGCTATCGAATTTCGCAAATGGTCGTATCGCGTCCATCGCTGACGACAGTCCGGTTTCCTGGATCTTGAAATATGTTCCTTCGATGGCTATTCTTTTCGTACCTAGTCCCTGGAACACGTGTTTTTCTTTCGTATCCTGTTCCACTTGTGCATTATCGCTATGGTGACACCCGGATTCATGCTAGACGGCTTCATTCACCTGAATGGGCAGACTTGAGGCATAGTAAGATCAAGAGAGTATATCTCGAATCTATCCAATAATCTGGATGATATTGTTCATGTTTTCCAGAGTAAAATATATAAAGGTAAGCAATATAGCAAAAAGACTAACTTTTTGTCCCCCTTAGTAAACTTATTGTCTACCTTAGTAGACTTATTGTTAGTGTTTGTATCAAACATTGGAACTAAAAACTGCTTAACAGTGCATAATATGCCTTTACTTATGATTAAAGATCGATTAATTGACCATGTGATCACAATATTACCTAGGGTACGCGTACCAATGGAGACGCACTTGCCCTATGCAGACGCATTTGACGCAAAAAAAGACTTCTACCTGCCGATGGTGAATAGATAGGAGCATAATTATAGGCTAAAACAAATCACTTAAATATCCCCTGCATGCAATGGGAGGCAGTTTCTGATGCACAAGTGTACATAAAGCCTTGCACAAGCCACCTGCAAAAAAAGAAATTAAAATATGTTAAGGAACAGTAAAAATAAATAAATAAATAAAAAATTCTTAGGTTTTCGTAAAAATGCTTTCAAAAACAGTACTTTTTTCATCTCCTGCAGTCACGTACCTATTTAGATTAGGAAGGTAAGACTATGTCACATTATGAGGAGATAGTTAAGTAATGTTTTGAGCCTATAATCACCCTCCGATCTATTTACCATCGACAGGTAAAATTTTTTTTTTCTGTCAAATGCGTCTGCATAGGGCAAGTGCGTCTCCATTGATACCCGTACCCTACAAGGATTATTTTGTAATGATTATCACTAACTATATCTTTTGTTTCTTTGTGTTCTCTGTAATCTGAAACATTTCAAACCTCTTGAATTAAGAAGATGACCTTTCTAGATCTTTATATAAACGTGAGATATTTTTGACCCACAGAAAGTAGAAAGATCTCTTAAAAACTTTACATTAGCTATACTAAAAGCGCTTCAATTTCTTTTCAATTGTAGAATTTCTAATAATAATAATGATAATAATAAAAGCATAGGACCACTCAAGTCCTTTATAATAAGCCTCTTGTTTTAGCGCCATGGCCTTTCAGACATTTTTCTTAAGTGTCAGGACGCTCAAACATTTAATTCTACCCAAAGAACCTTGAAACCTTTTGTGTAGGAAGTAAGATTTTTCAGTTAATTTACGTTGAAGGTAAGTCTTTTCAAACACTTTGTTTTAAGAGTAGGAGCTCTCAGATCCTCTGTAATAAGTGTAAGACCTCCATGAAATTTTGATTAAGCTTAAGAACATCAATGGCCTTTGTATTAAACAACAGGCCTTTGGAACTGTACTCAAAGAAAGAACTTTCATCTCTTTGTTTAGGCGTGAGACCTTTAAGACTTTGTCATAAACATTGGCATCTTCATTCCAACCTTCAGGCGTCCCCTCATTTGCCCTAATCAAGACGCAATCATTCTCTTGAGCCCAACCCAGTCACAAAGCACTTGACTCTAATTAGTTAAGACTTTCACTGCCTCATTACCGTCTGGGTACACTAAAGCGTCTAGGGGCATTTTTCTGCTTCACTTCAGCCTCCGTAATAAACCCCAAGTAACTATTTCCCCTCAGGAGTTGACCTATATTTGTAGAGCAGTTGCCAGGAAAGTTCGTTCTAGCTGACTCGCGTGAGGTTTAACTTATTCATTACATGCTGTAATAATAAGTTGAATAACATCGGTTATTGTCAATTGGAACAAAATATGTTCAAAGGTTCATCTTGCCAAAGGGGTTGATTTAAGATAGACTTAACCCTTGTGGCACAAGGTCTTGCCTTAAGATGACTAATGTCATCTGTCACCAGGCGGAACAAAAGGGCGTCATCACAAAAGAATTACGAACTAATAGAAAGCCTTTGTTTACCTCTGTTTCACTTAGACCTGTGATTCTCAACCTTTTTCATTCCTCTCTCCACTTCATGAATCCTCAACTTCCCGTTCATTTTTTCTCCCAAATCACCTCGCAAAAGAAGTTAAAAAAATACTAATGATACTAACAATAAAATATGATAAAAATAAAAGTAGTGTTGATGAAGAAAATCCCTTTGCTTTGTTACAATTTTGATCATCATAATTATCTTATATTCGATAGAAGTTATTTTTCATTTTCAGATTCCTCACGCTATATAGAAATGCATGATATGTAACAGTAGATCATGTCCCCTGTATATTCTTGTCATGGCTCCCAGGTTAAGAACCACACACTTTACCCTGCCTTCTGTGCAGCACTTTTCCTTTTGTTTAAAGATGACAACTAATAACAAATTTGGCAGATCTTGTTTTTGCCCATCCATAATAGATGTCACTTCTTTTATTCCTGATACCGTCAAGCTATCTTCATCATATACCCAACAATCACTTGATCAGTAGTAATTAGGTTAAAACTTACCAAACTCTCCTAAAGAAATGATTTAACCCAATGAAGTAACTAACGCCTTCTAAAGACCATCTAATCAATTTAACTTCTTTTAACTTTTTTACACGAAGATTACTCTTTATAACTGATTGAAATCTCCTGGTTTTAGCCAGAGTATAGTCGCTAAACAAATCACATGACTTGAAAGATCTAATCAAGACTTTTTAACCTTTGAGACAGAAAGACTTCTCTTTAATTGAATCAAGTGATTTGGCATTATCTAGAGCAAAATATTCAACTCTTTCACTTTAAAAGATATCAACTTTAATAGAGTAGAATAACCTGGCGGCAGCTCATATATGAAATAGAAATCGCCAACTACACAAAATTGCTCTAGTTAAGCATAAGGTGGTTCGTAATGAAGAAAGGTTCAGAACAGCAGAATATCTAATGCGGAATATTTCAGCTGAATAAAATTTAATGCCGACAACTCAGATAATTAGATTAAGTCGTAAACACAAGTGAAAGGATTTAATCACCAAGGTACCCTTAAAAACATCTTCAACAGGTTTTGGCCTCAGTATGACCTTGAAGTAACATGTCCAGATTTTTTTTTTCATAACCAAATCACCCTTTGTCTTTAGAATAAAACTACCCTCCTCCGCATCCTGTTAACCTCTGTCTCTCTCTCGATCTCTTCTTTCCCGCACCATCTTCTTTCTCCTCCTCCTACTCCTCCTCCTTGCTCTGTCTTTTGCCACCTGCGCCTTCTTCGGGTGACGTAATGCGCCCCTCGGGCCATCTGATACTTCCTTATCCTCCAATCCAATTCGACGCTCCACTCTGACTCTTCCTCAACCATGATTTTCTCTTTCTTTAGTTTTACCTCGACCTCTTCCTCCTCCTCCTCCTCCTCCTCCTCCTCCTCCTCCTCCTCCTCCTCCTCCTCCTCCTCCTCCTTCCTCCTCTTCCTCCTCCTCCTCCTCCTCCTCCTCCTCCTCCTCCTCCTCCTCCTCCTCCTCCTCCTCCTCCTCTTCCTCCTTCTCCTCTTCCTCCTCTTCCTCCTCCTCCTCTTCCTCCTCCTCTTCCTCCCCCTCTTCTTCCCCCTCCTACTCCTCCTCACATCCTCATACTCATAACTCATTATATGGCTTATCAACTGCATACGCTTCATGCAGTTAGTATTTTAGTTTTAATGTCACCCATAGACTAGAGGGATGCAGCACTAGGAAAAATTAGGATCACTTCCAATTTCAACTATCTCTTCTCTGCTATACTCCTTAAATTTCTCTTTTACCACGTCTGTAATTCCACCTCCTTGGCCTGACATTGTCCTCAAGGACAATGTGTTCAATATCTTCGATGAGATACTAGAGGTCTTCTCCTCTCTCTCCTCTTTTTCATTTCTTTCCTTCTTTTGTTGTTGTTAGTCCTTCTCTATTTCCTCTAACTCCTTCTCTTCCTCATTCTTTTCCTTTAACTTTTCCTCTTCCTTCTCCTATTACTATTAGTACTAATACTACTGCTGCTGCTACTACTACTACTACTACTACTACTACTACTACTACTACTACTACTACTACTACTACTACTACTACTACTACTACTACTACTACTACTACTACTACTACTACTACTACTACTACTACTACTACTACTACTACTACTACTACTACTACTACTACTACTACTACTACTACTACTACTACTACTACTACTACTATACTACTACTACTACTACTACTACTACTACTACTACTACTACTACTACTACTACTACTACTACTACTACTACTACTACTACTACTACTACTGCTTCTACTGCTATTACCATTGCTGCTGCTACCACTACTACTACTACGAATTTTCATTTTCATTATTTTTCCACCTTCTCATATTCCTCGTCCCTCTCTTCCTACCTACACTTTTCCTGGTTGCCCTCCCCAAATCCCCTCTCCTTGCCTTCCCTTTCTTTTTATTTTTTTCTCCAATTCCTGTCAACCTGATATCACTACTTCATCAACTTTTCCTCCTCTTTTTCATTTGTTTCTATAAGCCATATACAATTGTTTGCCTCCTCTTCCTCCTCCTGCTCCTCCTCCCTTTTTTCAAAGAACTTATGTATTGTTTTCATAATTAAAGGGTTTTCCTTTACCTAAAGCCAGATGATCTTGTTCTGTTTACAGCAAGTCCTAAGCACCGATCTCGGGAAAAATATCTTAAAAGCCGTCTGTTACGAGTTTGACATCTAACGCCAAGGAATTTAATCCAGCATGGTAAAGCTTTTGGAAGCTACATGACCAAGAATCTCTTTCTTCACATTTGGTTCTACCTTCTGTCAAACATTTTTTTTATTTGTACCATAATGCTATTTTTTCTTCTTTTTTATATTTTCTTCACCGTTTCGTTTTTCTTCTCTTCTCTCTTCTTACGTCGTGCCTCTTTCTTATTATATTTTTTTATATTTATTTATCTTATTTCCTTTTATCTGCTTCTTCTCCTCCATCGAAATTCTCAGCTTTTACTTTAATTTTTGCTGAATGTTCCTCTGCTGCTCTTTTAGACGTGACTTATATTCATTCAAAGCCCTAAATTTTCTCCTCCACCTACACACACACATACACACGTGCGCGTACACGCACACACACACACACACACACACACACACACACACACACACACACACACACACACACACACACACACACACACACACACACACACACACACACACACACACACACACACACACACACACACACACACACACACACACACACACACACAACACACACACACACACCACCACACACACACACACACACACACATACCACACACACACACACACACACACACACACACACACACACACACACACACACACACACACACACACACACACACACACACACACACACACACACACACACACACACACACACACACACACACACACACACACGCACACACACATTCAGGCATACACACTCATAGTCATTCACACACACATTCACACTAGGATCCGAAGACACATTTTTTTTCATCTTCTTTCCTACCTTCGGCATGTCCCTGTCCACTAATCGCGTTATCCGATAACATTTCACTCCAAGGTAAAATGTAGAAGGGTCTCCGATCGGCCTGATAACGAGCCGTGGTTAAAACAGGCCTGATCGCGCTGGTAGGGCCTTGGATGGGGATGCATGCCTAGGAGGAGAAGGAGGAGGAGAAGGAGGAGGAGGAGGAGTAGGAAGAGGAGGAGGAGGAAGAGGAGGAGGAGGAGAGGGGTGAGAGGGGATGGAGGATGAATAAGGCAAAGAAGGGAGTATGGAGAAGGATAGTAGTGGAAGGAAAGGGAGGAGGAAGAGGAGGAGGAGGAAGAGAAGAAGGAGAAAGAGGAGGAGGAGGAGGAGAAGGAGGAGGAGAATGAGTAGGAGTAGAAAGGGGAGAGAGGATAGGGAAACAAAAAAGGATAGTTGGGTGAATGTGAGAAAGACAAGATGGAATGATGTAGTGCTGGAGTACAGGAAGAAACCGAGTAAAAAATGGATCCTTTTATTTTATTCTATTATTCTTATTATCATTTCTACGATGCTTGGTGTGTTCTACATTTTCAATTAAGATATAACCTAAATAATAGGTCAGACTACCCAGAGTGAGTAGATAGTGGAGGCTTCCTTAGCTATCTTGAGTTCAACTGTAAATCCAAATTCAGCGGCAGAGATTTTTAGTAATAAAAGGTCAAATGTCCAAAACGTAGTGTCAAAGCCAAATCCTCGGAAACTTAATTCGAGTACTTAGGAAAAAAGATCATCACTCGTCCTTCAACTTGCAAAGAAATAAACTGTTAACCTGTTCTATTTTTGGTTGTACTTTTTTTACTGTCTTATACAAGACGACATGTTTCAGTCTAGTAGAATAAAATAGAGAAAAAAATCCAAGTGGAGATTAGTCTTATGATTTATATATTACAAAATCCAGATTAGCTCAACTTAGTTTAACTTCTTATAGTAAAAGGAGTACATGCTGCATCAATTGATCCTTTATTGACAAGTACCAATCTTGACAATTCTTTATACTTTTAACACAAGAAAATTTTATATAGTTTGAAATAAATTCATAGAAGATATGAATTAATCCTTTTCTGTACAATGAGGCCCCGCAAGAAGAAATACTCTCACAAGTAATTTACAACATCAGATCCAGAGCTACCAGTGCACTTACATACGCAGGGGTGACCTAACAAAACTACACAGAAATAACCAAATAACAACTACTTACTAAGACAAACTAAAGCAATGGTTCAGAAATAATCGAATGGAAGCCTAACTCAAAAAAATATTCAGTAACATTATTACTCCAGACAACCATCGATTGAAAAAGCACTCAACAGTGAAATTAAATGGTCAAACCCTTCCCTTGAAAACGAACCCTAAAGTTATAGAACTCACTTTTGACATTCATATGTCCTTCTACTTAAACATCAAAGATCTAATGAGTGAAATCTAACAAGGAAATAAACACACTAAAATAAATCGGAAGCATGTTTTTAGACAACAGGAGGAATCTAAATACTACCTTCAAACAACTCATAAGAACCGCATTTGACAACGCAAAGCATAGGTACTATAAACTACAAAACAAAGTATTGAGAGTAATAATAGGACGTACCAAAACCACCCCAAAAGTCACCGGTACAAAGAAAACAAATTCCTTCCAATTGAAAATTATATGGAAATGATAAGTATACAGTTATATGCTAGATCCCTTAATCCACTCATTCATCTCATTATATCACATAAGCAATAAAAGTTGAGCGTAAAACAACAGCTCACTACTCAAACATATACAACAACTTCCTACCTGTGCTACACTATGCATCCAAACAAAACATATTCACACCCAAATCACTAAACAGGCTTTACAAGACAGGCCAGCAAAATCAATACTGCACCAAAAAAACAAGACATCAGCCCCAAAGAAAACTCAGTCCCGAGGTAAGAAACATAGTAGTACACTTGCATTCAGCTCTTAGATAGTACCAGCACATAGCCCCGGCCACAGAATCAAACTATCCTAGATAACAAACACATGGAAGACACTGAACTCCTCATCCTAAATTGCCTCACACTAACAATGCCTGGACAAAATCACAATACTTTCTTCCTGACTAACACATGAACACATCCAGTGGCCGTCACCGGCTAGGTTGAAGGAGTGGGTCTCTCGTAAATACGGCAACGCACTAGTTCGGTATACTGCTTGCCTTTGTTACCACGTTGGAGTAGAAACTTCAACGGTTACAATTGTCTAGAATTCCGTAAGAACATCTAAACAATGAAATTCAGCTTTTCATTATATGACGCAAGAGTAATTAGACATTTGGAAATTTGAAAAACAAAATATCGTAAATTAAGTCGTTTCTACTCAAACGAAGTAGTATGTATGCTACCCTTGTGTGACGCTATAAGACAAACCTGGAACAACGGATTGATTGATTGACTAGAGGAATTTTTTTCAGTTTTAGATAAATACATCGCCACGAATAACAAAAGCGTAAATTTATATAACATTAATGACGTAACAATGATAAAGTGGACCTGGGAAAGGGGTGATGTGAGGTATAGAAGGTGAGGAAGTGGGGTTGATGACGCTTAGGTACCATCAAAGAGGGGTTAATAGATCAATGTGGCGCCGAGTTTGAAGATGGTTGTTGGGGTGATTGTGGTCAAGACAAAAATGAGGAAAGTGAAAATGGTAGCAAAGATGGAGAAGTGGAAACAGAAAGCATTGATGATGTGTGGATGATGGTGGATTAAGTGGTGGAGGTCACTGGGGCGGTGTACGGGGTGGAGGTGGTGGACGTAGTGGATCTGGAGTTGATATAAATGGTGCAGATGTTGGTGGTGGTGATAGCGGTGATAGGGAGGGTGATGTAGAAAATTATAATGATAGTAAAGGTTATGATGATGGTGATGGTGGTGGTGATTGTGGTAGTGATGTTGGTGGTAGCCTTAATGGCGGTGATACGGATGACAATTGATGACAATTATAGTGTTTTGGTGTGAGGTGAGGATTATAAGAAATTGTGTGAAGAGATGAAAGAATGTCGTACACAGAGTAACTGTGGAGAGTTGATGATTCAAGAAAACTTCGTTCTTTGCTGAACATGTACGGACACTTATCACGCACGAAGCCTCATTATTGAGCTTTAAATAAAAGAAAAGAAAAGAAAAGAAAAAAATGGTCACAAAAGTTCTACGACTCTATCAGGACACAAAAACTGTCATCACTCGAGACGACAGTAGCACTTTCATTGGAGAGCCTGTCTCCACCGTGTCTTTGTATCGCCCAAAAATACATTAATATATTCAGGAGGGTGAGGACATTATATCATAAGAAATTCAACGCTGTCTGGAGCCGTCATCGTGGAGATATCTTATTTTCGTTATATGATAGACAGATTCATTCAATATGAAGATGTACAATAAGCTAAACATAAATGACGCTAAATCTCAAAACAAATCCGTAAGGACGTCTCAGAAATTGAAATATCAAGTATGAATCTTGACTCCTTTATCATAAGGTTCTGATATGAAATAGATGAAGTCACTTGACGTTAGCTGGATTACGATTGGTAAATGAGCAGTTGTAAGAAAGAGGTTATTTGATATGACCTCTGCTTACTGCAGATATAGATCTTAGTCTTTTTTACTCACAAAATATAAAAAAAGAATAGTAAATAAGCAGCCAGAAAAAGCTGTGAGCGAGTGCTGCTGAATATCTAGTTGATTATTTTGAGATAATAGATAAACAACTGAATATATCCAAGCTCATTTTAGTACATTTAAACATATGGATATTCAAGCATGAAGAGGTGTATAGAATATAGTTAGGAGACAACATACAAGGAAACATTAGAGCAAAATACAAAAGTGGTAGTTACATAGAGCAAAATTCCCGTAACACTTTCAGGAAATAATTAATAAAAGAGAACATTTAGATTAAAAGAATGTATCTATATATATTATAGGTTAAATCGCTTATAGTAGCGATTAATTAAAAAAAATCAGTCTTGGCCATTGAGCAGCTTTGAACTCGGGTCCCTCAAAGCGTGGGTTCTAAAATTCACCACTTCTCCACAGAGGTCGTTAAAAGCTTTGAAACCTGATATGATCTTATACTCAGAGTTGGGCCGACTGAAATATACGGCCCTGAAGTCCGTTTTCTACCAAACCCAATCACACTAAAGAGCAAAGTAGTAAGTAAGCTTATTCGCATCGCCATTGAAACTATTATAAAACAAGTCACTCATTGCAATGATGTAATTCAAACAATCATGACCGGCCGTCTAGCATCTTCATATACATACATACATACATATATACATACATACATACATACATACATACATACATACATACATACATACATACATACATACATACATACATACATACATACATACATACATACATACATACATACATACATACATACATACATGCATACATATGCATACATACATACAACATACATAGTATACATACATACATACCATACATACATACATACATACATACATACATACTCACATACATACATACATACATACATACATACATACATACATACATACATACATACATACATGCATACATACATACATACATACATACATACATACATACATGCATGCATACATACAATACATACAATACATACACATACATACATACATACAATACATACATACATACATATAATACATACAATACATACATACATACATTTACATACATACATACATACATACATACATGCACATACATACATATACATACATAAACACATAAATACATATGCATACATACATACATACATACATACATACATACATACATACATACATACATACATACATACATACATACATACATACATACATACATACAGAATACATACATACATACATACATACATACATATACATCTGTATATATGTATGTATGTATGTGTATTTGAATATATATATATATATATATATATATATATAAACAAAAATGCAGTAGTACATTTGTAAATAACACACAAGAAATCCACAGTCGGAGAAAATATATTTCGAATGAAAGAAGATTCTATATTTCGGCTACTAACTGTAGCCCTCTTCATGTAACTACTACTACCACTACTACTACTACCATTTTTTCTACTAATACTGCTACCGCTACTACTAATACTACTACTGATACTACTGTTACTCCTACTACTACTTCTAAGAAGAAGATGAAATAGAAATTATGAGTATTGTGTTCATAAGCAACATTGAAATGCATACAAAAGAGGAGTAACAAGTTAAGAAACCAAACCAAAATTTAGTTAATGTAAGCGGAAAAAATAATACTGAAAACTTACAGCTAAATACGAGACAAACTTGTTTTGATTCCATCGACAACAGCT
>NC_134780.1:10123326-10130826 GCF_046742065.1 Oratosquilla oratoria | reverse complement strand
TGTTTTTCCTACAACTGTTGGAATAGATTCACAGCTTGCAGCTTTCGAGAAAAAATCTGATATGCTAGAGAGGAATAATTTACATCCTAAATATCAAATGATATTCTATGTAAATTTTTGAGAAAACAAAATAGTTTTTCATGATGATTTTTACAGTGGAAAAGGTTCCGGATGTGAATGGTACCACCTATTAATCAAAGGATAGAGAAAAAAATAGCCTAATGTGATAGCTCCTATAGATGTACCACAGTTGAGTAGACTAATAGCTGATTGAATATATAAATAAAAGCCTCCTGTTTATAGAAAAAGTTTTGATAATAAGTAAAAAGCCACAATGATGTAAAAGGATAAGTGGCACCAATACACAAACATTTTACCTGGTGGATGAATTCGTATAGCGATATTTCGAATAATATGTAAAGGTTTTAATCATCAATAAATTGGTCAAGATAGGAGGGCAGATGTTGTGGAAGTAAAGCCCTGTTCACACTAGCGGTTTGAACAGCGCGGAAAACGCGGAAACTCCGCATAGTCAAAGAACTGCGCGATTATGTATGAACGCCTCCATTGGCTTTCATTGCAATTGAACTACTGCGGTTTGCACAGCGGTTGTTGAAACTACTAGTGTGAACAGGTCCTGAAGGTTGAAAATGTTGACTAATGTCTGCATCGTAAAAGAAAGAGATTTTTTATTTGTCAAATGTATGACAGGAACGGTACCATTCTCGGTGAATACAGAGGTGGGTAGTGCATCTTTTTTATATTTTATATTATATTTTATGGTGAATATATTACACAATGACTAGTCTTTACTCCTTCCATTCTGGTTGCTAACTGTTTATTATTATCATTATATATATATATATATATATATAAATACATATGTATATATATATATATACTTATATATATATATATATATATATGTATATCTATATATATATATATATATATATATATATATATATATGTATATGTATATGTGTATATATATATATATATATATATATATATATATATATATATATATATATATATACATATATATATTTATTTATCGCTGGTACCTTTTCAATAAGGAAAGTGTTATGCCATATTTCTATATTTTGTTTTCATTAAAGACTGACTTAGATAGTAGATTGTTACTCTTTTCTAGTTCAATAATAAAGAATATTCTGGTGTTATTATTCCTTCATACTTTTCTTGTTATTACTAAAGAATTGTGTAAAAGGTCACTTTTGCAATGTGATATTTTGCTGAAACCACCCAAGTATAATTGGATGCTCTTATATTTCCCATCAATGTAGAAATCATGTACAAAAGAAATTTCCTACTTCCTCATGTATGATATTCCATACCATTTGATTTCTTCCATATCTAATACTTCAGCCCATAATCTACAAGGACATTTACAAATTTAAACCACAAAATCTTTTAGTGATATTTCGCACTACAATTTTTCAAATATTAATTATTTTATTCAGCCATGTATGGCACCTTCTTATGGTCGCATGTTATCTGAGTAAAATTGCCTGGTCTGTTTAATGGAATACTTAAAGGCATTTCTTTATACATAAAGTTAAATATGTCACCCTCTTGGTTTATTCTTTGTAATATTAACCGATTTCTTTCATACAGGAGATGACTATTTGGCTAAGAGGAGACAAATTCCTAACACTAAGGATACTATAAAGTGGCAAAACCCCAAATGTATACATATATATATATATATATATATATATATATATATATATATATATATATATGTATATATATATATATATATATATATATATATACATATATATATATATATATATATATATATATATATGTATATATATATATATATATATATATATATATATATATATATATGTATACATACATAAAAGACGCTCGTAGGCTGAGCAAATTAGAGTGTCATTACTTGCGGTGGAGGTCGAAATGATGCCAATTCAAACTTTGCCACTAGCGAGTTGGACCAAAGACATGGTTCATTAAATTCCACAAAATCCTCTGTAAGGGATACCGTACTAAACTTCTGATACGGTGGAGGGAGTTCGCGACGTTAAACTGAATCATCATCAGATTATGTCTTCCTAAGAAATGCACGAACTCCTCACAACTAAGGTTTCCTCGTCACTGATTAAGAGAAGATTTTTCACTATGATCTCTTTATCAATATCCTTTCGAATTCTTACTTTGAACTTTTGGTCTCAAATTATCAACACAGGCTGTTCCTTTTTTAATCTATAGTTAGACTGACAGGGTTGACGTTCAATTAGAAATAGATTATTCACCTAGTTGAGAATATTCATTCATTTTGGCATATCAGAACGAAAACATATTTACAATTATACTACGTACACAATTTCAAGTTACCAATTTGATATTGTGAACGGCGATTTTTTTTTCTTTTTTTTCATTTTTTATCATTGCACCAAATTAGCTAAATGCACTCATACTGGACTGTATATTAAGAGGATTAAAGAGACTAATAAAGGTCCGATTTACAATACTTGTGTATTAAACAGTTGTGCAGGGGCCTTGAGGTTGTGGTGTGATGGAACCACACACTCCAATCCCAACAAAGGGTTTCGATGAATATATTATATAGATAGCAGCATCCAACTCTATATATATTTTACAGTTTGTATTGCATCAACTATATGTTTGGCAAAACACTTAGTACGGTGATATTTGGGCAGTAAGCTAATGTCACTGCAATATCTTGTCTGAGTGTGGGACGACCGTTATGTGTTTGATGATGTGAGTGAAAATGCAAGGCACAAGGATATACCTTCATATGCATATATTCCTCCTCTTCCTTCTGTTACTCCTTTTCCTCCTCTTCCTCCTCTTCCTCCTCTTCCTCCTTTTCCTCCCCTTCCTCCCCTTCCTCTTCTTTCTCTTCTTTCTCATCTTCATTCTCTTTCTCCTCTTTATAATTTTTCCTTCCTTTTTCTTCTTCTTCCTCTTCCTTTTTCTCCTCTTAATCATTTTCCTCCTTACACTCCTCTTCAACCTTTTCCTTCTCTTTCGTCTTTTCCCTCTCCTCTTTTTTCTTTTACTCCTCTTCCTCCATTTTCTCTTCTTCACACC
This sequence comes from Oratosquilla oratoria, assembly GCF_046742065.1. Taxonomy (NCBI): domain Eukaryota; kingdom Metazoa; phylum Arthropoda; class Malacostraca; order Stomatopoda; family Squillidae; genus Oratosquilla; species Oratosquilla oratoria. Next base: position 10,127,721 of record NC_134780.1, on the reverse strand, counting down.
CTTCCTCTTCTTTCTCTTCTTCCTCCTCCTTCTCCTCCTCTTTCTCCATTCTATCATATTCCTCATCCTTTTTTCTTCTCTTCTTCTTCCCCCTCTACTTTCTCATTATATCATTCTTCCTCTGTCACCTCTACCTCCTCTTCCCTTACTTTTCCTCTTTTCCTCCTTCTCTTTTTCTTCTATTCTTTCTTCATCTCCTTCTCCTTATCTTCCTCTTTCTCCCCCTTCCGCTTCCTCCTCTTTCTCCTTTTCTTCTTATTTCTCCTCTTCCTATTTTTCCTCTTCTCCTTCCTCTTCCTCTTCTTACTCCTCTTGCTCTTATTCCTCCTTTTCCTCCTCTTTCTTCCCTTCCTCCTCTTCCTCCTCTTCTTTCTCTTCCTCCTCATCCTCTTCTTCCTCCTTTTCTCTCTCTTCCTCCTCTTCCTCCTCTTCCTCCTCTTCCTCCTCTTCCTCCTCTTCCTCCTCTTCCTCCTCTTCCTCCTCTTCCTCCTCTTCCTCCTCTTCCTCCTCTTCCTCCTCTTCCTCCTCTTTCTCCTCTTCCTCCTCTTTCTCCTCTTCCTCCTCTTCCTCCTCTTCCTCCTCTTCCTCCTCTTTCTCCTCTTCCTCCTCTTTCTCCTCCTCCTCCTCTTCTTCCTCTTTTTCCTCCTCCTTCGCTTTCTCCTCTTCTTTATCTTCCTTTATTTTCCTTTCTATTTTCTACTTTCTCTGGTTCATTCTCCTTTTCCTATTCTCTTTTTTCTTCCTCAATCTTGTTCCTCCTATGTAATCTCCACTCTCTCCTCCTCTACCTCCTTTGCTTCTTCCGCTACCTCCCACTCTGCCTCTTCACCTCTCATTTTCTACTCTTCCTCTAGCTCCTCTTCCTACTCTCATATTCTCTTTTATTTCTTCCTTTATCTTCTTCGAGAGTCCTCGCCTCCTTTTACTAATCTTTTCATTCTCACCTCTTCTTCCTCGTCTCTGATAAAGCACATCCCATTACTTTCCATATTAATGGGAATTCTTTTGCATACCTGATGTACCAGGTGGCCGACCATTGTCATCTCCGTGAAGTTCGTTCACGGTGATGTCATCTTGAGGCATCGCCCACCTGTAAATTTTCATTTTTTTCATTTTTCGTAACGCTTACCTCAACAAGAACAACTTTGATGTTTTTTTTTAGCTAAAAGAAATAATTGTACTCCGATGATCTTTACAACCCAACTTTTGAATATAAGCTTAAATCATAACAAGCGTTGTTATAAGTTAGTATTTACTCAGCAGTATTTACACGAAATAATATGGAATGATCTATATCTATTTGAAAAGGGATGATCTTCCTTAATCAAAGAATATAAGGTTATGAAAGCCTTTGACCCTATAATACGCGTTGCATCATATCTGACATCTTTATTAAAGTCAATTGTGGCTAGTACCAGACCATTTTATTCAATTTAAAGAAAAAAATAATTTATCTCAACTGATCCTGTATGTGTTTCTGCACTGGATTTATCACTTTTAATGATCTTCTAATGGCTAATTTCTTATAATGTTCTCTAATTGTGATTAATGTTTTAGCCATACAGGGGTGAAAAAAATACTTTATTGAATCTATTTTTTCATCCCCCATTGGTATTTTGACTGGATTTGACATGCATAGAAACCGTATCCTGGCCAGCACCACGTGCTTGTATTCGACTCATAATAACTTTCAGACCTTATAAGATTAAAGAAAAACCTTGAATAATCTATTTCTTTAATCCTGCATATTTATCTGCATTAGATTAGGCACGATTAGTTATTTTTTTTATATTTTAACTATATCTTAGGTCAGATTGGTGTTACCCTTTTTATACATAACAAAGATATTGGCATTATTGTGACAGTCTATTTCTTTAATTAATATCATTAATCTATACAGCCTTCCTCTCTCTCTTTTACACAGGTACCTGAAGCATACTGGAACAACTCTAATTTAACTGAGATAATCTGGTGTCATTTAAGATTTATCAAAAGGAACAATAGTCCAATACAGATGAATATAGACTGTTTAATTCTCTAACACACAGGAAGAATTCGCGCAAATTGAATAAAATCGTTCAGTATTAACAATGTATTCTAATGAGTTCAACTGAATCTTTAAAGAAAGATTCAGTTTTGTGAAAACATTCGGTCAGATATGAGCTGAGGATCTATGGCTCGGATATGGGCGTTTTCAGTGCCAGACTGCAAAGACGTTTTCAGTGCCAGATTGCAAAGACGTTTCCAGTGCCAGACTGCAAAGAACAAGCTATAGGCGCTCTTCTTTGTTCCTGACGCAGTTTCTAACACAACTATCAACATCATTACAGGCCTCTCCTGTGTTTGAACTAACCCATTCCCCATCAGGACGACAGCAATTACCCCCACGCTCTTTCCCCGGCTTGGGCAATTACACATTTCCTATTACTTGATTGGCCAATAACGAGTAATTGTTTGACGCAATTTATTAAACAAGATAGTAGTGGAAGGCGTATTACAGACATCTTTTTCTATATCAGTAATAGTGCAACAAGCAATAGGTTAAAAGGTGTTGCGCTGATTGTGTAGGATCAGATTGTGAGGCATAGTTGTGGTAAGCAACAATGAACTTTTTCTCTCTTTCCTTTCTCTAATTACCTTACTATCATACTACATATTTTCTTATCCAATTGTACGTCACTTCAAACGATTTCACCTCATTCTACTTTATCGTGTTATCTTATTATGTTATAATTTATTATTCTATTTATAGGTTTTCTTCTTATTTTATTTCACTTTATTTTCTTTCGTTTTATCTTATTTGATCTATTTTCAACTTATTCTATTTAATTCTCCTAGAACCTCTTATATGCATGGGGTGAAAGGGGTTTTGGGGAAGAGAGGAATGCCTGTTGAGGAAGGACGGGAGAGGACAGAAGACAGGGGTGAATGGAGAATGGTTGTGTATGGATGATATTAGGATGTATGAGGTGGAATGGGTGGGGGGATGGAGGGTAAGGAGTATGTGTGAGAAAAATTTGACGCAGCCCGAAAGGATTTCTCCCCGTCTTCTCCTTTTCTGCATGAGGAGACGGAGAGAGGGGGGTCGCCGATTTAATGAGGCGGCCTTGCTGTGGATGTGCTGTGTCTTGCAGTGGACAAGATCCAGGAGGTCCCAAGATAAAAGGGAGGGTGGAAGAGAGTGGAGTCTATTAGGGATGGAGTGGGTGGGAATGGTCTTTATGCCTTCTTTTTGGTTACCTCCCTTGTAAGGGGGAAAAAGCCTTTGGTATATGTATGTATGTATTTAATTCTATTTCGTTTTATTTTATTCTATTCTGTTTCATTATATATGTTGTTTTATTCTACTTATTAATTTTTCATCATTTTGTTTCATTTCATATTCTCTAATCATATCTTATTTGACCTTGTTTCATATTTTTTCATATTATAATATTTAAATTTATCTTACTCTATTAACTTCAGCTTGTTTTGTTTTGTTTTCACCACGAATAGTATATTTCATAAGCTATGCAGACCTTCTCTGCCCTTCTGAATAGAAATCCTTTCAGTATGGTAACATTGTCCATAACTTCTGATCTGTCAGCACCAAACGTTTAATCTAATAGAGATGAGAGAGGAGGAAGAAGAGGAAGAGGAAGTTAGGTAGAAAGAGAAATGAAAGGAAGAATATAGAAGAACAAGATGAAGTAGAGACAGGAAAAGGAGAAAGAGGAGGAAGAGGGAGTTAGGTAGAGAGAGAAATAAAAGGAAGAATATAGAAGAACAGGATGAAGTAGAGACAGGAAAAGGAAGAAGAAAAAGTTAGGTAGAAAGAGAAATGAAAGGAAGAAGGTAGAAGAACAAGATAAAGGAGAGACAGGAAAAGGAGGAAGAGGAGGAAGAGGAAGTTAGGTAGAAAGAGAAATGAAAGGAAGAATGTAGAAGAACAAGATGAAATAGAGACAGGAAAAGGATAAAGAAGGAGTTAGATAGAAAGAGAAATGAAAGGAAGAAGGTAGAAGAACAAGATAAAGGAGAGACAGGAAAAGGAGGAAGAGGAGGAAGAGGAAGTTAAGTCAAAGAGAAATGAAAAGAAGAATATAGAAGAACAAGATGAAGGAGAGACAGGAAAAAAAAGAAGAGGAGGAAGAGGAAGTTAGGTAAAAAGAGAAATGAAAGGAAGAATATAGAGGACCAAGACAAAGTGGAGACAAGAAAAGGAGAAAGAGGAGGAAGAGGAAGTTAGGTAGAAAGAAAAATGAAAGGAAGAATATAGAGGAACAAGATGAAGTAGACACAGGAAAAAGAGGAAGTTAGGTAGAAAGGGAAATGAAAGGAAGAATATAGAGGAACAAGATGAAGTAGAGACAGAAAAAGGAGGAAGAGGAAGTTAGGTAGAAAGAGAAATGAAAG
>NC_134780.1:10103326-10113326 GCF_046742065.1 Oratosquilla oratoria | reverse complement strand
ACGTCTTGTTGATGCATGGATGGAGAATAGTCCTTTGAGGCCTGTCATTTAGTTTTTATTTTAGTAGTTGAGATTATGTGAGAGTTGGGAATAGAGAGAGAGAGTACTCTGATGTGAAGGTGGTTCTGCGCAGGGCTGAGTAATATCATTATGTTTTTTCAACTTGTATAGGGATGGGGGTAATGATGGTAAACGCACGGGTGCTGGGCAGGAGTTTGGAGTTTGTGAGTGAGAGTGGAGGTACGGGGGAGGTGAGCCAATTATTGTTCATGGATGAACAGCTTGTTGACGGAGTTTGGTAGAGTGTGTGAGAGGAGAAAGTTGAAAGTGAATGTGAGCAAATGTACGGTGATGAGATGCAGAAGGGCTGATGATAATGATGGGTTGGAGGTGAGTTTAAGGAATAAGAGGTTCCGGGTAGTGGAGATCCTTAAGTGTTTGGGGTCACATATAGCAGCGAACGGAGGAGTGGAGGTGGAGTGAATTATAGGTTAAGGGAAGCAAGTAAATGTTTGGGAGAATGAAAAGTGTCATGAAAAATAGGTATCTATGGATAAACGCAAAGAGATGAATGTATGAAGGAGTGATTGAGCCCAAAGCACTGTATGGAGTCGACTTAGAATTTCAAGCGGACGGAAAGAGTCTAAACATGTTTCAGATAAAGAGTTTATGATGCAGGGTGGAGGAATGAATAAAATGAGGCATGTAAAGGTGATGTGGAGAACGGGGGTTAAAACTAAACGAACAGATAAGTTTCACACTCGTAAAAAGAAAATGCTGAGATGATTTAAGCATGTGGGAAGAATGAGATCAGAAAGACTACCAAAAATATTGTGGAAAATAAAAATGAATGAAGGAAGCTTGAAGGAAAGACCAGAAATGAAGTGGATAGACGAAGTGAAAGGGTCATTGGGTACAAGACGAATGACGGTGAAGCAAGGAAAAGAGGATGCAAAAGGTGAAGGTGAAAGGATAGATTTGGCAAAATAGAAAAGGAGGGGGGCTGTCGTCATTCCAAATCTAACATAATATAACATATCCTAATCTAACCTAACCTAACTTAACCTAACCTAACCTAACCTAACCTAACCTAACCTAACCTAACCTAACCTAACCTAACCTAACCTAGCCTAGCCTAGCCTAACCTAACCTAACCTAACCTAACCTAACCTAACCTAACCTAACCTAACCTAACCTAACCTAACCTAACCTAACCTAACCTAACCTAACCTAACCTAACCTAACCTAACCTAACCTAACCTATCCTAACCTAACTTATCCAGGCCTAACCTAAACTAGCCTAACCTAATTTAACCTAACTTAGATGGGGGTTTGTCATATAATGCAGCCATTGGGGTAAATCAGCTCCACTTACGGGTTTTGATGTGGAAGTTTGTGTGTTGTTGCATGTCCTCTGACTAGAGCAGTGTGTCGTGGGTCATAGTCACCCCAACATCCACGGAGTGCTAAGATGGGAGGAACAACTAATTGCTTTATCTATTTATTTTTTTAATGTGTGGGCTAGGAATATTTATAAAATGGGTGTAGGGTGGTGCATGTTTTCATTTAGCCACCACTTTACAAAGAATATTTTTTGGGGGTTATATATTAAACTAGGTTGAAAAAGGTTTTGTTTATTGTACTTAGTCCTCCATAATTAATTGAAAAAAAACATCGTTTGAAATGCCTCTGCCCCCAAATAAAAAAAGTACCATTGAAAACAACGGATGGGTACCTGTAAAAAATAATTAATAAAAATCGAATGGTAGGTACCATGCAGACGAAGTTCACAAGTGTTTGAGACATCCACAAGGCCCTGGCATATGAAAGATGATGAAGATGGAAAAATATCTATATAATGTTCCCTCCAAAATTGAAAACTTTTAACAGATACTAATAAAGCTTTTATATTTGAAATATATTTATGAACTAAATATATTGAAAGTTTCTTAAGATGAAACACTCAAACAAATATTTTTATTTTCAAAAGAGGAGACGTGGCCTATTGTTCATATTAAATAATATACGAGAGACAGTGGCAAACAGACAGACAGACAGACAGAGAGAGAGAGAGAGAGAGAGAGAGAGAGATGAAAGAGCTAAAGAATTAATGCCTCTTCTTCAATATGGAAGCTACATTCTCGTTTCTCTATTGCTGTGATAACTTTTTTAGCATCTCAGGGGTGACGGAAAGAGGAGCCATTTCATGCATGTAGGTTATTGAACTTATTATAACAATATCTCCTACACAGTAACTTGTACACTAATACAATTTGAAATGATTTACTATCATACAAACGTATGTGATCATGATTTTATACTTGAAGCATGTGCACAGGTGTCATTATTTTCTTATTTTCAACTTTAGCCAATATATGTTTAAAAATCACTTTGTCGTGTTGACCTTGTTTCTCTGCCTTCTCGTCTCTCCATTATCCAGACAAAGCAACCTTACACAAGGCGTTTTTTGCGAATCATCCGTTGTTTGTGTTTTTGTGTAATGACAGGATCTTGTGCCTAATCATCGATGATAAGAGGATCTCGTGGCAAAACGCCGAAGGTAATCATAGACTCTTCCTACTGCATTTTCGGCAGTTTCGATGACAAACGGCAAGTCATCACTGTCTTGTCTTTCCTTACTTCCATCGTTGTTCTTGAGCCCTTGGTAATTGTAGACATAGGAAACAATGTAATACAAGACATTCATCGTAATTTCACTTACTTCATGTGCGAATGTAATGGATTACAGTGAATTACAACGGCAAATATGTCAGTAGGTGAACTTTTGGTCCATAATGAGAATGAGTAAGGAAATAAATAATGGAAAGTTAGATAATTAGATAAAAGGCACACAATCATACAAATACATACACAAACAAGGTAATAAATAGCATGATATAGCATGCGCACTTATTCAAGTGAGTCTTAAATAATCGTAACGTATTACATTTCTGTATTGCTTCGGGAAATTCAGTCTATTCAGTGTCACTTTCAGCTCATTATTTCTTACCCTAATAGTATTTAGTGCTAACAAACAACAAATGTTAAAGAGCTTCAATAGATCCTTCTCAAATCAATCCTACCTAGGGTAGTCACTGTTTCTGGAAAAATAAATGTACTTTTTTATACAATCTTTCTGTATAGTTTATTTATGATATTTTGATTAGCATATGAAACATCATATTCCCATTGTATGTGGACTATTTCTTACGTAACTAGTTGATAACAGATTAATATTTCAAATCAAAATACTGTCGTATTAGTTCTAGAGTGTTATCTACTTTATCTTATGTAAAAATACAATGTTTAGGCGATTTATAAAAGCCATTAATCAGAGTGGCACCAACATTCTTTTCACTCTTCACAATTTAGTGGTAATACTTTTAATTATGTGCATTATTTCATACTCGATTGCCTTAAATTTCACTAGCCATTAATTAGGCTCCGTTTGGGCTATTAGCTGCATGCTTTTATGTCAAAATAGCATGCAGTTGATACTTTAGGGTCTATATGGGGCGCCCCTACCGACGAGAGCCACACATCCTTTAGTCTGTGATAGTAGAGGACTCTGCTTACAGAGAAATGATGAAACTTTTAGTATAGTGCTACTGCCCCTCCGTTATGCTGTCCACCAACCCCTTGTTGTCCTGTACCATTTCTCTGAATTTCATTTCCTTGTTTCGCCTACCCTGTGCGGGGGGGGGGGGAATGCTGCCACCAAGTATTTCCACTTGATTCGTACGAAGTGAGGAAAACGGGACTGGGATTGGGACCAGGCATCCTTCTCCCTGTAGCCCCAAAGGGGACATTCCTAAAAAAAGTAAAGGCATAAGAGGGTCTAGGAGTTTTCCAACCAGCTCCATAAAATTTGGGTCTTTTAATGTGCGTGGATGTGGTACAGATGAGAGTAAAAGGGAAGAGATAGGTAGTATGTTTGTGAGAAGAAACATGGATGTGTTGGCTTTGAGTGAAACTAAGTTGAGAGGGAAGGGCGAGTGTGAGTTTGGGAGTGTGGTTGGGAGATTCAATTTCTGCATGTTGGTCTCCGCGAGTCTTTCGATGTTGATGGCTTGGAACTAAAGTGTATTGTAATATACATTTATATATGTATATGTATATATATATATATATATCTGTATTTTATATATTCATACATACATTTATATATATATATATACATATATATATATTTATATATATATATGTATATGTATACATATATATAGAGAGAGAGAGAGAGAGAGAGAGAGATGTCTTTCACGAACTCGAAACTCGCAGTCTCACATGAGCAAGTAAATTTTTTGGGTCCGTCCAATAATTGTCAATTAAAAAAAATATTTACTTAGTTTTTTACATAACACTTTGGATATGTGTCTTTTATACCAATTGATATGAAAAAAGGAGAAGGAAGACGAGGACAATGATTGTTTTTAGGTAGTTGTAATAAAGAGATTTTAAATTTGATCTAGAGACCCCACAGGGTCTATATCTCCATAAGGCGATAAAGGTATTGATGGATATGAAGATAAATGGTCAAGAAATTGTCCTCTTCTATGTCCAGCTCGCAGGATCTCCTCAAAGCGATACCATTGTTGGTCTCAGTGGGTAGTGTGAACACTGAGACACATAAGCTAATATAAAGTAGTACTAACATTAATCAATCTGTGGGACAGTCTCCTCAGCACTTGATTGCATATTTATACCCATCCTTTGCTTTCAATTATATAAATTGTAAATGGAACTTCTCCTTGTCCATATCTTCCACCTATAACCGTATATTGGTCAATATAGGTCAATCACTAGGTATGAAGATAGATAAGGAATTAATATACTAATATGAATGGTAAGCAATTTGAAACTCAGTATATAAGATAGTGGACCACATTAAGCCGCGATTTTTATATTATATTTATTTGCATAAGAACTAAATATGAATTATTGCATTTTCTAGTTGTTGTCGTTTTTATGGAACTTAACAAAACAAATGGAACAAAGACTACTTTTTTGGAGAATACCATATTGAGCTGAGAGAAATAATAAGAGGAAATAGAAGATTTTATAAATAAAACAAAAATGAGATGGGCTGGGCATATGACGCGTATGGAAGACCATAGAATTCCCAAACGAGTTATGATGGGTAGAATGCCTGGAAGAAGACCCAGAGGTAGGCCTCAAATGAAATGGATTCTGAGTTGGACAAAAGAGGAATAGAAAAGAATAACCTGGATGGAAGCAGCACAGGACCAAAGGACATGAAGAGGATCATTGTTGGGAGATCACAATCCAGCAGTGAGAGGGAGTGTTTTATATATATATATGCTGGTACATTGTAACAAGTTGACGAAGGTGGAAAAAGAAGTCACGGGTCTAGTTCCGAGTTTCTGAGTTTATTCCAGACAGGTTTCGCTCTATGCTTCTCTATGCTTCCTCTGAAGAAGCATAGAGCGAAACCGGTCAGGAATAAACTCAGAAACTCGGAACTAGACTCGTGACTTCTTTTTCCACCTTCGTGTATATATATATATATATATATATATATATATAATATATATATATATATATATATGTATATATATATACATATATATATATATATGTATATATTTATACATATATATATATTTATATATATATATATATATTTATATATATACATATAGCAGTAGATTTGTGGGTATAGGAAGTATACAGGAAGATGGTCATCTTCAGAAAGCTGACTACAATATACATAGCAGTAAATCTATACACATACCACCCGTATAGGCCACCCTGGTGAACATTTCGAAAATTCTGTCCCTAGACTGTTTGTACGTGTACCCTCTTCAACCTTCCCTCTATCGGCATTAATCAATTATGAAGCTAGTCACCACCTTTTTATAGTGATGAACATATCAGACAACTTGGAGTGTTTTTGGATACTGATTATAATTAGCATTAATATGGAGAAATATGAGATGATGAAAACACAATTTGTGCTATAATGATTTTTTTTTATATTGAAATACTTATCATTTACTTATATCAGAAGCTAAGTTCCATTTATTTTTACAGCGAATATTTTATAATGACAGGTATGCCGACTTGAGCCAAAACACTGACAACAGCAGCGGAAGTATTAAAGATGATGACAACGAGAACTACAAAAAGGATAATAAGGAAGATAAAGACAATGACAACAAACAATAGAAATATAACTGAAGATAACGACATGAACGACGACGACTGAAACAGCAACATCAAGACTGACAACGACAATGGAAAGAACAACAAACAGCAGAGTGAATGACAGCACTAACAACGACGAAATGATAATGACAACAACAACGACACAGAAAATGAGGTAAGTAACAATAACAGTCATGTAGGAAAGAGTCCCAACACCAAACAGGAGGAGATAATGAGTGGTGCTAGATACAAGTAAAAAAGGGAAAAGGCATGATAACTCACCGTGGGAGAGAGAGGGAGAGTGTGTGTGTGAGTGTGTGCGTGTGTGTGTGTGTATGTGTACGTGTGTGTGTGTGTATGAGTGTGTGTGTGTGTGTGAGTGTGTGTGTGTGTGTGTGTGTGTGTGTGTGTGTGTGTGTGTGTGTGTGTGTGCGCGCGCGCGAGTGTGTGTGTGTGCTCGCGCGCGCGTGTGTGTGTGTGTGTGTGTGTGTGTGTGTGTGTGTGTGTGTGTGTGTGTGTGTGTGTGTGTGTGTGTGTGTGTGTGTGTGTGTGTGTGTGTGTGTGTGTGTGTGTGTGTGTGTGTGTGTGTGTGTGTGTGTGTGTGTGTGTGTGTGTGTGTGTGTGTGTGTGTGTGTGTGTGTGTGTGTGTTTGTCAGTGTGCTTGTGTGTTTGATGCCTTCTCCCTAACACCATCTCTGACACGCACACAAAAACTATTAATGACCTCAACAAATTTACTCTTATCCTATAAATCCTCAGCCCCGATTTTTTTTACTGATATATGCACTCAATATTTAAGAGACTTCAATAACATCCCTTATGTCAAGTCAATTCGTATTTTTTTATAATTGGAGTCTAATCTCTACTCGAAAATAATACATACATACATACATATACCAAGGCTTTTTCCCCCTTCCAAGGGAGGTAGCCAAAAAGGGAAAGGCATAAAAACACTCCCACCCATTTCATCCCTAAATACACTCCACACCCCTCCCACCCTTCCTCTCATCTGAGCACCTCCTGGATGACGGGTCATTCCTGTACCCTGCCCACCGCCCTGGGTCAGAGGCAGTGTCGCAGGATACAGCACATCCACAGCAAGGCCGCTTCATTTAATCGGCGACCCCCCCTCTCCGTCCCCCTTGCATATAAGGAGAGGACGGGGAGAAATCCCTTCGGGCTGCGTCAAAACTCACTCACACACACTCGACCCCCCCCCCCACTCCCCGCCCATTTCTCCCCATGCAGTCACAACATCATCCATATACAACCATTCTCCACTCACCTCTGTCTTCCGTCCTCTCCCTTCCTTCCTCAACAGACATTCCCCGCTTCCCCAAATACCCCGTAACCCCATCCATCCACCTCATCCTAGGACGTCCCCTCATGTTCACTCCCTCCACATCTGCCTTCCATACCTCTTTTACTAGTCTTTCTTCACTCATTCTTTCCATGTGTCCAAACCATCCTAATATTCTTTCATCAACCCTCTCTCCCAAATCCTTTTTCACCCCTGTTCTCCTCCTCACCTCCTCATTTCTCACTCTATCTAGCCTAGTAACCCCCACCACACTTCTCAGACACCTCATCTCAAACACATTCAAACTCCTTCTCTCTTCTTCTCTTATGTTCCACGTTTCTGCCCCATACAGTGCTGTTGGCACAATCACTCCTTCATACAGTCTCCTCTTCGCATCCATTCCCAAATGTCTATTTCTCATTACACTCTTTAAACCACCAAGGCATTTACTCGCTTCTCTCAATCTACATTCTACCTCCACCTTCACTCCACCTTTTCCTGCTACACTTGCACCCAAGTATCTAAAACTATCCACTTCCTCCAGTCGCTCTCCCTTTATGTTCACTTCCAGTCTACTGCCACTTTCACCCCTTGTACATCTCATCACCTTACTTTTACCCACATTTATCTTTAGCTTTCTTCTATCGAAAATTATATTAATTGTTTTTTACTTATACTATCCCTTTGTTCTATTACCGTCCTTATAACCTTTATTTACCAATCCCACAAATCAATTTTTTTATGAAATATTGTCCACGAAACCTCCCATAATGCCTTCCTGTCAACCCTATTATAAGCCTTCTTAAATTCTACAAAAGCCCAAAATACACCCTTACCAGTACCTCTTATGCCTCGAGTTTCCTTAGGAAGAGCATATATAATAACAGAATTATTTTCCCCTACCACAGGAGGATCTGCAGGCGTAAGAGCCATAGAAGTGGTAGAGTACAGGTTCAAAGGAACAGCATAAAGGAGGGGCAGCTGTAGTGCAAAAATATCGTCCACACTTTACGAGTAGCATAGACGATGTGTGGATCCGACCCATAGAAGCGTGCCGAAACAATCCTTAAATTCTTTTCTGCACGTTACCATACAGTGAACAGTCTACGCACAAAATAATATAAATATTATAAACGACATGCACAAAGAAGAAATCTTAAAATGATTAATATAATGTATGACTACTTTAGAATTATCTGGAAGTTTCAACGAGGCAATAGATAGTGATCCATATGTAACACGCGTAAGCCAAACAATAGCTGTACGTTTAAAAATGATTAATAAGGTCAGTTCCCACGAGAGAACATGCACTAAAAGTCTTCTGCACGCTGTGAATCCCAGATTGATAAATGGAAAAAAAAAACCAGAAACGAGCAAGTTTACTTTGATTATTATCCATTTCACCTTTGTTATACATTAAGCGCTGGATACCCAACGGTAACTTCTTAGAAAAAGTTAGGGAATCAAAAAGGTGAGATATGGTTGGGGGTAGTTCCTGATCTAGATTCGACATCAACACAACGTCACCAACTTCCACCGAATTTTGTTATACCCACCAACCCATCCATTCACTATACTTAAAAAAAAAAAAAAAAAAAAAAAAAAAAAAATTGCACCCCCTCCCGGTCCATTTGTACCTGGTAACTATTTCTAGTCTTAGCCTTCTTCCTATATACCATTCTATGGAAACCTTCCCAGATCCCCTCCCCTATCCCTACTATATCCTTTCTCCTTTTCATGATTCACTTTACACCCCATAAGCCATTTAATGGGACTAATGAAAAATTCCCATTCCCCCAACTAATTTTCACACTCATCACCCTACAATGTCACAATCTTCTCCAAATATACTTTGTTGGTTTTTACATCATACCCTCATCCTTGGGTTACCACGATCTACATAGAAATCTACTCCTTATACCGAACTTGGCGAATACTAAAGGGCCATTTACACACTCAAACGGTGTGTCAAACCCGGTTTGTCAAACAAATGTTTGAAGTAATGTTTGACCTTGTGAATAGGGTATTTGGTTGTCAAGTATGTTTGACAAACGTGTTTGACAACCAAAGACCCCATTCACACGGTCAAACATTACTTCAAACACTTGTTTAACAAACCGGGTTTGACACAAAGTTTGAGCATGTAAATGGCCCTTAAGAAACACAGACTTTAATAACATTAGAAATATTTGCCATTCAGCAAGTGTTGCAAGAACTCCTGCAACCAATAGTAACAGGAATTGACTCGAAACCCTATTTATTTCTCTTCTAGTCCATCACTCATTATATAATTGTCTTTTGTTATCTATAGAACACTCACTTATACTCACCCACACAAACAAAGTACTTACTTCAACAGATCCCTTCTAATGTAGAGATCCAAGGTACCACCAACGTTGACAGAATCCCCTCAATAACACATCTTATAATAGTAATGATAATAGTGATAATAAAGCCGCTTCCCATTAACCCTTTACTACTACCCGGATAGCCTACATAACAGCAAAGAGGACTTTCCCACATCACTTTAGGTCT
>NC_134780.1:10090826-10098326 GCF_046742065.1 Oratosquilla oratoria | reverse complement strand
GATTTTTTCAAGTCTTTATACTAATGGTAGAGCTCCTCACATTTGAATAAAATTTTCTGTCGGCAGACAAATCATAGATACAAAAATTGTATGCTGTGGTCTACGGGAGAGCAGAAGCACAATGCAACTTTAGATGGAGGTCCTTACAGCTGAAACAAATTACCTGGCTGTAAAAAGCTAACCTAGGAACCCAAAAATATCCTCTGCACCGAACCAAATGCAGATCGATTTAAATCGTCTTTTCCGTTCATCACCAAGATTTGCCGGCTACTTTTATTTATCCTGGAAGTAATGGACAAATGAGAAGCTTTCGGTCACAGCTGAACGCCTCCTAGCGTGAGTTTTTGATCTTCCGTATTGAACATTTTCTATTCTCGGATAATTCACAGTGGTTGTGGTTCCGTTCTATGCTGTGATCTCGGCCTTGTTCAGCAACAGACTTTCTTTAGATATAGCTAATGCCAGTTCAGGACCGGAGGGCAGGTCTTGACCCGTCCGGACTAAGCTGCCTTGAAAAAAAAAAAAAAATCCAATCACGGTAGTCTGGCATTTAGGCTGCACCTACTTCTAATTCTGAAGCCGATAATAATAATCTTTATTTGTTGCAAGTCTCTCTTAATGTACAGCAAAAATTGTGAGAAATGGTGCAGGGCTGTGTATTTTTGTTTGGATAGGAATTATCTAAACCCATAAGGAAATAGTGATTATGGAAACTACCGCAGAGAGGCCTTCTGAGGCAAACTGCCGCAAACGGGCTACGGGCAGACTTGTTTTGTAATCTCCAAGGAAACCCGCCTATCCAGCTTAACTTGCGTGCAGTAAGGCTCATAATCACAAGTCTATTTCACAACTACTTTTGCATCATTTTCATAGAAAAACAAATGTTGATATGAATAATATTTTCCCATTCGTGTCCAGCGAGTGCCACGGTTATCAATAGAATTGATTGATGGCAGTCGGGATAGGAAGAAAAAGTGATTTACAGTATAGAGGAGGTAAATCGATATATGCTACAGCCCCGTCAACACCAAATGATTGTTTGGGGGTATTGATAAAGTCTGTCAGGAACCGAAATAAAGAAAAAAGACATCTGATTCAGGAAGGGTTAAGCTATTATGACTCGCAGGAGAAATTACATTAGATCTTTTAAGGGTAGGTGTAGGGGAATGCATTGCATGTTCTATGTGTTATGTGTAGCGGCAGTATTTGTGGCAAATGAGTCTGATGCCAGGCCGATTCTGAGCTAGCACTGACTTGATGCCGGGTGGTGACCTAAACGTAGGCGTACTAGTGCAATTCTTTCTTGTCTTGTGAGAAATTTCTTTGTTGGGTTGAACTGTTATGGAGTGCTTGATTTGTGATTTGAGTATGTATGCCCTTTTGTATCAATGTATTGCAGGGTAATAAGGATAGGATATTATACATGTTTGGGTAGAACACTGCTGGAACTGTTTTTTATACTGGGTTCAGTGGGTCTATTGTTTGTGTTATATAGTGTAAGGTGTGTGATGGTTCGAATGCTTTACCATAGAACTGTGTCCTTAATATTTTTATGCGTTAATCACAGGGGTGGATTTTCATTTCCAAGTATGGATCTTCTACTGGGGGCTACAATGTAGGACGTTGTAATCACCTGTGATTCAACGAGATGATATATGTATTAAAATAAAAAAAAAATCGACATGAAGAGAAAATGACGCCCTTTCTTTTTTAATGGGTACTGGGTCATGATTTACAGGTTATCACGGGAACATTTCAGCCTTTCTTAGCCAATCTTGGCTTGTCTAGACCCCACTAATTAATCTGGGCTGGCTTAGGTCGGCCTAGGTCGAAATTATATTCTCATTGTAAAGCCAATTCGGTCAAGTTTAGTCTTGGGTTGATTAGATATCAGTGTTCCTGTCGGGTGCTCCAGGATTGATATGTCTGTACCTTCTCTTATACCGGATAGCAATTCTTTGGTTTATTTTAGCTACCGGCAGGATATTTTATACATCATGGCACTCTCTCATGAGCAAATAATCTATTTCACACTTTGATCATCACCTTCAGCTCTTAAGAACACTTTTTCTCTTATTCTGACTATCAACAGACTAATTTATCTATATCCGTGGCGTCCCTTTGAAAGACAATGGGTCAAATGTGATGATTGTTTTCCAATTATAAACATGACAAGGAAACTTTACTTGGCAACTGAATAGATTAATGTGTTGGCCTATGAGTAATCAGGAACCCGTTCAGTTGGCCTTCTCTATAATTGCTTCATCTCCATGTCCCTGTTCATCTATTCGGTCTCTCCTGTAATTAATTATCTTCTCTGACTTTGTTCATCTAGCTTCCCTTTAATCCATTCACCGTGAAAATAAATAAAATAGGTTAACTGCAGCTAGGATAGAAATAACACATTGCCATGGAACCAAATGAAGCAACATTGTGACAGCTTGAACGAAAAGAAAAAATTTTACCCATAAGGAAGGGCTTAAAGAATTATCCTCTCTTCATCTCTACAAAACTGAACTTTGAATTTCCTCTTGTTACCTAAATTTGATCATAATTTAGGTAGACTGCCCGTATCGTGGGAGTCATTAGTGAAAAAATCTTCATGACCAATATTTCCGTAAAGAAAATTTCTGTAATCACCAATTTTTGAATGGGCAAACAAGGAACTTACACAAGAAGGTCACTGAGTTGCAGACGATGCTATTACTTGTGTCCTAAAAGTTTGAACATTCAGAACTCTAAATTTTTTATATTTCCTAAGCAGATTCAACCATGCACATAATGGCATTTCAAAAACCTTTTCTTTTATTCCATACACATTCATATGCGTGTTGAGCCAAATGATAATCAACGACCTCTTCTAAGGAGAGGAGATAGAACGATGTGATTCAAATGGGCAGGTTAAGATTTGATCGAACAAATCAAACTGCAATTAAATTGATGCATAGCCAGTCACCAGGGAAAACGCAATTTGATAATCAATTGCCAGTAACACATGGTAATTGCAGTCGTTACTTACACCTCCAGACGGCCGATGTTGCCTCGAGGTCACCGAAGAGTACAATAATTCTCTTTCACTTTGATACAATATGACCAGCACTTCCTTTCCCATCGATATTCTCAACTCTATATTACATTTAGAGTCAAATGGCCTGAAGATGCAGTAATTAAATAATACTGAATTCGCAAAATACGAATCGTTCTAATACAACTCAAAAACAAAATCAGTTGACTATTGTGAATTAAGAATAAGTAACATGATATCCATTATCTAAAGACTATTTAAGAACAAAATCACACTATCGTAATTCTAAAGCGTTTATAGATTAAACAACACTTACTTTGTTTCCAAATTATACCAGTCTTCTTTGATATACACTAAGACAATATCCATTTATTAAGTGAATACTATGTTTGTTGGCTACCCTTGGACAGTAGTCTTGATGTATGTATTATGCAACGGTAGAAAAACAAATGTTTTCAGACAGTTCAAAAGTATATAAACACTACCTGGAGTTTAGGCCGTAGTTCCAACCAACAATTATTTGACAATAAACCAGAAGGTAAACGCCATTTGTTTATCTTAGCAGCCGGATAACTTTTACCAATTGATACTGTAGTGACAGTAAAGCTACTTGAAGATAAACCGTAACAATATAAACTCAAAACGAGTCCAAAGAAAGGCAGAGGAATAGTATTTAGGTTAGCTTAGGGTGTCATGGTCAACAAAAAGTTATGGGTCTAGTTATTGAGGTTAAATAGAACCCATGTTTGCTTTCCTCGTTCCGAAATAAGATCAAGGCTTCTAGTACATAACCTCACTACTTAGTAACCATGTAGTAAGCGCTAAAACAATTGGTTGTTATAAGAGAAGATAAGACAACTGTATATATAGGGATAAAAGGTGGAAAGGGACATGTAACTATCTCGTGTAGGCCTCATGGTCTCTTGCAGTCTTCTACATTTTTATGCTCTTATGTTCTTATGCACTGTAAAAGTAACACACTCACACAAATTAGATTCCATTTGTTCGTAAAGTAACGCGAGGCACAATTTGTTTGATTAAAATAATGATTATTACCTCTAGTTTAACCTAATGGAAACGCGAATACCTATACTGACAGGAAATGGTTTTCGGGCCATCCCATAGATTTCTTTGGGAGAAAAAAAAATTGGTTTGTTGTCTGTTGCATTAGCTTGAATTCGCTTCTGTAGCACCAACTTGTAGTAGCAGGGGAGGGGAAGTAAACGCCAATTGTCGGTCTCCTTATGTGAGAACGGGAAGGAAGTGCAAAGTTGGCAGAAAAAGATCTTTGACCGGCCCGGAGACCAAGTAACCACTTGGGGTTACTTCTCCAGATAGAGGGATATTGACAACGGGATTTAAAGATGGATTGCAGGGAGATAATGTTCTCTGACATCCACCAAATATCACACATATATTTGAAAATATGATACTTGAATGTGAAAATACTCATATGAAAATAGATATGTATTTTGAAATTTGATAGGTAACAATAACTATGTAGATAGATATAGCTTATTTTTTCTTAAATTTAATTACAAAAGTATTACAAATATTACAGAGAAGAGTATGCCGACAGGAGACCTTTTGATCCATTACTAGGTCGGATGCAGTAGATAAATCAATAAAATAAACAAATAGATAATGACAAAAAATAAACAAACAGAAAAGTAGCAATAATTTATCAAAACTATGGATAGTAAAAAATAAACAGATAAATATTATTAAGTAAATAAACAAATAAATAGGATGAAATAATATAAACGGCAGTCAATACAGCATATTACTCAGGAGTTTGTCCAAAGGAATCTTAAATCTTCGAACTACTACATTGCACTGCCTCTGCAGGAAGTTTATTCCATTCATTTACTACACGGTTGGCGAAGTTATTTCTACCCATTTATAAAATAAATCTACTATTAGCTTGCTGCCATCTCCTGATAATATGATATTCTGTAATGAGATACGGAGGTCAAAAGGAAACAGCATATCATAGATGTGAATGTTATAAGGATAAAGAAAACTTGTTGATAATCATGAAGTTCTTAGAACAAATCATCGCATTAAAATCTCCAGAATATTTTTGTTTTCTTAAATGACGAACTATAGGGCAGAGGCTTTAAATCATCACTTATCGTCATTACAAGAGGAGCAATTAACGAGTCCTACCATCAAGAGGTTACTCTGCCAACAGGGAAAGGAAGGAGAACCGATGAAGAATCCAGTTTCCCACCGCGACCAACTCCACCTGAATGTAAAAGGATACAATGACCTCACCTCCACAAGATGGGATGGCCCTGAGGGGCCGGTACCTAGTCTCACGACTGGTTCAGAAACTCACACTATTCTCTTTATCACTTCCCAACAACTATCTCTCACCCTCCCCCCTCCTTTTTTTATACATAAGGCCAGTACATCGGTGTCTATACCGGCACACTTATTCATTCTATCCGGAGACTGAAAAATAAACCTGGCCCATAAAATTTTTCAACGTGTACAAAACCTATAAATTTCTCACACACATACATCAAATACAACAGATCCTACATATGAATCCACATCTTATTTACTACTCTCACCAACACAAATCAGTACTTAAAAAGTTGGAGCTACAACCATCACACAACAACATACATAAAAACTCAGCACAAAAACACGATATAAACTTATTACAAACATCAGCGTGGTCACAAACAAACACACGGAGTTATGTCAATTCCAACATAGATACAAGATACACATAGGGCTAATACTGGAAACAAATTTTATACCAAAATCCACGCTACCCACATAAAAAAACTAACAAACATCAAGTACAAAAATGTCTATATACCACCCCCCATATCAGCCTCCCAAGTCTACATATCTCACCTACAGCCTCTCAACTTATCATTCACATACTGGCAGGTCATCTAAATGTACACTATCTAATTCGGCTAACCATACAATAAGCAAACTAAAGAGAACAGCTCCCCAACATAAACAGATTCTACCAACCATCCAATCAGGCAACCTCCTGACTGAACAATATACTCACCCTCCCTTCAAACACAAATAATATGGAAAACAATCATTAAAGAAAGATATCACAATTTCAACTAAAATGAATAGATAACACATAAGTTCAACAGATGGAAAAAATCCACTACAGTTTACTCTATACAAACTGATAAAAAGTCTACTAGCAAAAAAAAAAAAAAAATCTCCATTACATACCAAAGATAGTCACCCTAAAATAAAAGAAATGATCTAAAACGTAAACATAAGTTAACTTTTAAAAGATAAAATCATTAAAGAAAAATTCACAATTTCAATTACTGTAATAGAAATTAAGAAAACATACGAGAACAATAGATGGAATAATACCACTACAATCTAATCTATCCAAGTTGATAAAAAGACTACTAGCAGATAGAAAAATGACAAATCTGTCGACCTCCCCAAACTAACATGGATTCAAGGAGAGCCAATCCACTAGTACACTTGTAACAAACATTACTTAACAAGTACTTGAAGGATTCAACAAGAAAGCACCACCGGAATGAGAATAGTCATGATAACAAGTCACTTGATAAAATTCCTAGACACACTATAGAAAAAATATATATAGAAGCAGTTATTCACAACAGTGGCAAAAATTACTAAAAAGTATTGTTATGGATGAAAAGCAGTGCAAAATAATACAAAACAACTACCGTAAACTTCTGGAACAGAGTGTATAATGAAGTGGCCCAATGAGTCACATATATTGTTCAATCTCTTCAGAAGTGATTTCCATACACCAGATCCAGAACATAATACCAAAACACTTAACTACACTGATGATATTACTAGAATAATCTAGCATAGTAAATACAAAATAGTGACTAAGAACACCCAGGTTTACTTCTACAAAGTAGAATAATAGCTTAGAAATCATATAATTGAAGCCTACCTCCAGAAATCATCAGAAACTCCCATCTGTAGGATGACAGTATCCGGACCGATCACAAGGTCTCTACTTCGACTCCTTTTTTTTTTTTTTTTTTTTTTTTTTTTTTTTTTTTTTTTTTTACATAATGAAAGTTGATACTGATGACTCCTTTTTTTTTTTTTTTTTTTTACATAATGAAAGTTGATACTGATGACTCTTTCCCACCACCTCTTCAACTCTCTATCACCCAGTCACAGGAACAGGCCAGCATTAATACCAAACAAATAACAACCCAGTGTTTTTCCTATGAGTTACCTAGGAGAATCCAGCGATATTTTCCTGCTACTATGAAAATAGGGTCTCCAGTAGAACCCGATACAAAATTTATTGTTTTTATTAATCACCACACTTTTGTCTCTCTCTTCTCTCTGCATTAGTTAAAGCTATCCCATCTGATTTCTAGTTTTGTTTAGTGTTATTAATATATTACTTTGTTTACCTAAGTTCAATTCAATTAATTATCTGCCAGACCATTTTACTAACTTGCTTGCCACCCCATGAG
>NC_134780.1:10063326-10065826 GCF_046742065.1 Oratosquilla oratoria | reverse complement strand
AGTTAGAAGGAAAGTATGTGATGAATAACAGTAGTCTAAGGGAAGGGAATATTCCAATGAATAACTGCCTTGTAATCGCCAAGAAAGAGAAATCTCCTGGAACAAAAGGAACCAAGAACCTGAATAGGTTCCATCAACCGGACAAACGAAAAATGACGAAAGTAACTGATATCAAAGAAGAGCAATTTCACGAACATTTCTGGATATAAAGGAGATATGATCGCATCACTAAAGAAAGGCCAGGCTGAACTAAAAAAGATGAAATATGACGATTTTTATTTTTTAAGTATGCTGGCCTGGAAATTGATGAAGAGCGCGAGTTTTACATGAGACTTGGCTACGAAAAACAAGAACTGAAGCGGCACGATGGAGCATCTTTTTAGCTGACAAAAGGCTATGAAAAATATATGTGGGCCAAGCGGAAGGTGAATAGAGGCTATGAAATAAAAGAAGATGGAAGTGGGGAGGGAAGGGGTCAACTATAAATAGTCATTAAAAATAAATATGCGGCAGAGGTAAAGAGACTAAACAAAAGAGAATTAAAGGGAGGTAAAGTAAGAGAGATGTTAAAAGAGAGGAAGGAAAAAATGTATAGAGAGAATGAGAAAGACAAAGAAAAAGAGGAGAGAAAGAGAGACACAGAGAAAAGGAAAGAGAGAGGGGGAGACAAAAAAGAAAAGGGAAGAAAGAAAGATGGAAAGAGAGAGAAGGGACGTATTAAGTGAATGAACAAAGAAAGTAAGGAGAGGGTCGAAAAGAGAGGAAAGGGAGGAAGAGAGAAAGTGTAAATACAAAAGAGAAGAAGGAGATGCGCATAGAAATTGGGTGATTAAAAAGAACAGTAGAAAGATTAAGGAAGGTGAAAAGAAAGAGAGAGAGAGAGAGAGAGAGAGAGAGAGAGAGAGACAGGCAGACAGACAGACAGACAGACAGATATATATATATATATATATATATATATATATATACATATATATATATATATATTATGTGTCTGTATCTATCTATATATATATATATATATAAATGCATATATATACACATATAAATATATATACATATATATATATATATATATGTATATACATATACATATATATATATATATAAACACAAATATATATATATACACACATATATATATATATAAACACACACATATATATATATATATATATATATATATATATATATATATAGAGAGAGAGAGAGAGAGAGAGAGAGAGAGAGAGAGAGAGAGAGAGAGAGAGAGAGAGAGAGAGAGTAGAGAGGAGAGATGGGAAAGGACAGGAAAAAAGGGAGAAACTATTTTATGTGACCTTTGAAAATAATTTAAGCCGAAGAGAAAAAGTTGGGTCGAGTGGGGTAGCCTTACGGAAAAGAAAAGAGAGAGAGATGTGGCAGATAACGGGGAAGAAGAAGCAGCGCGTAACGGAAAGGAAAAAATATATGTATAGATAGATAAACGGGAGGAGGGAAGGCAGGAAAAGGAACGGAAGTGGTGGATGAAATGTAGAAGACGAGGGAAATGAAGAAAAGTAGAAGGAAAGTGGGCTTAGAAGTAAGGAGGAAGTTAATAAATACTGAAAAGGAAGGTGGCAGGAGGAGGAGGAAGAGAATTAGAAGAATAGGAGGGAAGGCAGGAAAAGGAACGGAAGTGGTGGATGAAATGTAGAAGACGAGT
This sequence comes from Oratosquilla oratoria, assembly GCF_046742065.1. Taxonomy (NCBI): domain Eukaryota; kingdom Metazoa; phylum Arthropoda; class Malacostraca; order Stomatopoda; family Squillidae; genus Oratosquilla; species Oratosquilla oratoria. The sequence goes on along the minus strand of NC_134780.1, from coordinate 10,064,142 downwards.
GAAATAAAGAAAAGTAGAAGGAATGTGGGCTTAGGAGTAAGGAGGAAGTAAATAAATAGTGAAAAGGAAGGTGGCAGGAGGAGGAAGAAGAGAAATAGAAGAATAGGAGTGGAAGAGAAAAAAAAAGAGAACGACAAATAAATTGGAAGATAGGGAGAGAAAGGTAATGAAGAATGAGAAAGTAAATGAACAGTCAGGGAAGGAAAAAGAATTGGACCGATGAAGAGTGAAAATTAGTCAGACATGTAATAGGAGAAGAGATAACAGAAAGAGTAGGATAAGGCAGGGAAAGGAGGGCAGGAGAAAGCGGATGGAAAAAGATGGAGGAGGAAGTGGTGGAAAAGGTAAATTATTATGTCGTAGAGGAAGAGTAAGTGTAGAGAGGAATGAATGTGGAGTGGAAAATAGAAACGAATGAAGACAGAAATGGAGATAGGGAGATTAGAAAAGGATTAAGAAAAATAAAAAGGAGGTGGGCAAGGAGGGGTGAAAAAACAAGCAAACAAGGAAGAACAATTAAAAATGGGGAGAAAATGTAGAAAAAGAAGTCAAATTATGAAATGGTAGAGGCAGAGAAAGAAAAAACGAAAATGGAGAGGGAGAACGTGTATTGAATATAAGGAAGCGTATGATAAAGAAAAATAAGTAGAGGAAGGGAAGATAGTGAAGAAAAAGTGCAAGAAACAAAATTATATAGGAGATAAAATAAGGAAGATGGAGTGAGATGATAATAGAGAGGAAGAAGGTGAAGGAGGAGGGAGGATAGGGGAGGGGGAAGAGGAGGAAGGAAAGGAGGAAAAAGAACAAAACAAAAAG